>NC_038253.2:5380606-5432429 GCF_000004515.6 Glycine max
GTGACATTTTTACTAACATAACGCTAATAGCATCATTTTACTGATGTGACGTGTGCCGATGTCAGTATGGCAAAAACAATTTAACAGTTTTTAAACGGAGTTTATCAATATGGCTAAAATTGAAGGTTTTAATTTGAAATTACAGAACAAAATTTTTTAAAAATGTTAAATTACATACACCGAAAAATTAATCAAGCCTATTTTTATTTCCTTAATATTCTCTTATATTTTTTAATTAATGTCTTTTACATACAAAAGTAAATATACGAAATCTATTAAAAATGTCTTATTTAAAAAATCTAGAGAAATTCTTTTTGTGTGTGTGCGTTTTCATTACGAATCTAACTAAATTATTTACCCTCGTGATCACTTGATAAGCTAAGTTTATGGGGGGAGTAAAGAGTGCGGTGCTAGTCCAAGTTGTCCAGCGAGGGTCCGTGATTTACGGTTATCCATTGGCAACTTGCAAATGATGGAGGGACTAGTGCCTGCTTCACTACCTACACTCATTCGCATTACAGAAATGAAATTAAGAGTGAACCAACCAAATTAAAACATTGAACATCCACGTTTATTAAGATGTAAATACGTTGACTTAATCATATTGATTTATAACTTTTCAATGATCAAGTGCACAAAATTACTAAAAATATATTTGCTACATGATAAATAAATTAAGTAAGGTTTAGTTCAAGATTCCTATTTTTTATGTACCAAATAAATAATACAAATGGACCAATAAAAAGAAGTAAGTTTTAAATTTTTCCTCTTAGAGTTTTTTTTTTTTTTTGTTAGTTTTAGTTTTTTTAAAATTTTTAATTTTTGGTTTTAGTCACTGCATGACCATTAATCTCAAGAATTTCTCCAAAAATGTTGATTTTGAAAGAATAAATATTTTTTCTACATGTATAAGTGATAATTCCAATTTATGACAATGTCAAATAGATGTCATTTAGTCAAATATTTTAAATGCACAAAAAAGGCAATTCTTTTAAATATAATAAAGATATAGATAGGTCTACTGTTTATATTTTCAATAATGAACAATAAATTCGTTTACTTATTTATATTATCATACTAAAGGCGAGTATATAACTTTTTAATGAAAATTCTTATATTCAAATTATTTTGTATATGAAACAACTCAGTAGTGTATTATGATACGAGACCATGCTAAAATTTAGACAAAATAATTTGGGTATAATTTAACTTTAAAACCATGTACTACTTTTTCTAGAAAAAAAAAATGACAGAGAAATTGCGAGTTCTCTAATAAGTAAATTTAAAATGACAAGGCCCAAATAATGAACTTTTCCTATGGTAAAATCCAAAAAAAGTGGGTTGTTTGGTCACGTAAGCCACTAATTGAGATGACGAAGATCAGTGTTGGGTACTTGGGCGTTCCATCAACTTGACAATAAGCAATATATGCATTGCATGACAAATTGATAAACGACATACATGCATATGAGCATAGCAAATTGGTCAAAGAAGATGTGAGTTTTTGTTTATTAATGTGCGAACTTTAAAGACAAAAACTCAACTGAAAGTGTTTCATTTGATTAACAACATCATATTCATGTCTTTAGTTAATTGGTCAATCCATGATGATTATGGCCTTGAATCAAGGGTTTGGTCGCTTCTGAGACACTTTATCTAAATGCACCATTCAAGATACTGGTCAAGCAAAGATCTCGTATATATATAATTGTTTATTATCTATAAATATTAGAGATAAACAAATTAAAGCATCTATCTGTTGAATTCTATACATAAAATCAGAACATGGCAGCACGAACCGACGGAATGTCTTTCTACATGCAATGAATTATAATGTTGGCTTCAATATTTATTCCCTTTTTCTCTTTCGTATAGTAAAAAATTTAGGATAAGATAATGATATATCCTAGTTTAAGACACAAAAACATTAGGCTAAGAAGAAGTATTTATATAGAGTACTTAGTACAGTATTATTTCAAAAAGACAAGTGAAAGTTTGCAAGTGTAGAATAGGAGAGCTACATTCATATATTAAAATTTGAAATATTATTTTAAAATAAGAACATTTTTTAAAGTTATTTTCATTATGTCACATGACTTCTCATACAGTCATACATTAAGTATCTGATTTGTTGTTATTTATTTTGTTATTCCTTTCAAATACTATCACTTAACTTGAATAATTTTCAATTTTAATATATTTTAAAATTTAAATCTTAACACGATGGCATTATGTCAAATTCAAGATATATTTTTTAAGTATAAAATTATTGTAATATTAGAAAATCTTAATTCAGATTTAATTTTAACAGATGGCGTAACAATTCTTTTCGTAATTTTAAAAGTCTTATTTTGATAATTTATTTTACATAATGAAACTAAATATTTATTTTTAACAATAAAAATATCTATTGTTTGATTTTATTTAAATTTAAAAATATCTATTTACTAATTCCAGAAGAATTTCTACTATATTCCTTAATTAATTAGCTGCGTTACGTACTCTACTGAGCGTGGCCAATTACAGTGACACGCTCTTCAATGTGTGAATTCGAATATATAGGCGCCATCTTTATTTTCATCTTAACATATTTTGAGTTAGCTAGATTAAAGGCGTGTTTATTTTAGCATTTAACAGTCTTTAAAAAGGTTCTTTAATTTATAATAGTATTTTACAAATGCGAGAATGAACCGTTTTCTCTCAAAATCCTTGTTTTGATTGGCTGGTAAACTATTTTAGAATTTGATGGCTTTGTTTACATTGTATTCGAGCCTGGGGATAATACATAATATATTTATATTAATAGTTATATTTGATATAGAAAAGTAATAATGAATATTGTTTGGAATGTACCACTCTGGAATGAGTTGGAGCCTGGTTTGGAGTTGGGATGTATTTTTTGAAAAATACAAAATAGAAAACGATGTGGTTATGGTCCGGGGTGACGCTCGGATGCTTTTCATTTAAGCGCCACTGTGCTTCTTTTGTTTTAGGGGATAAAAAAATCTCCTGGACTTTAAAACAATTCTTAACAATCTAATGATTTTTAATATTTTCTACTTTGGATTTTAATAAATTTTTAAAATTTAAAAAGATATTATGAATTTTTTAAATTTAAAAAAACTTTTCCAGTTTATAAACATTTACAATTATTGATAAAAATTCATAATTTTTTTCATCTGACACTAAATAAAACTCATTATACACAACATTCTTTTTTTAATAATTAGGTTAATGGTATACAAACTATATACCACAATCAATAACATCAATATTTGTCATCATTTCCACATTAAAGAAATTCTACCAAACAAAAAATATATCACATAATTGTTTCAAACTACATTTATAGATGTATAAAAAAAACTCATAATATAAAAAAAAACCATTATATATTTATCTTCTTATATATGAGTCGATTTTTCCCATTTGAAAAAATACCTCAAATTTGAAGATCTTTCATGTAATTCTAGAATATATTGTCAATGGATAAAAAAGTAAAAAAAAATTATAAATATCTATCTCTCTCAACAAAGAAATAAGAGATTGTGTATAATGGATAAAAAAACAATGTTAATTAGAAGAAAAAGAAAAATAATTCATAGAATCTCCAAGATTTGGATAAAATTGTTTAATATATATATTTTATTAAAAAAATTCATAAAATTCATTAAAATTTATCTAAAAAAAATTCATCAAAATTTATATACTTTTAAATATCATACGACTATTTTTTTAAATTGTAAAAAATTTTAATTAAATATTAATTTCCTTTAAAAAAATCATAATAATCTTAATTCTACGAAACTTATTTCTATTATTCAAAAATCTTAATTAAATACCTAAATATTTTTTTAAAAAAATAAAATTCTTTCAAATTCTAATTAAATACACCCCGTATACTTTACTTCGCTCTTAATTTGTAAGCTGAAGTTATAGTAAATAATAATTATATATGTAAATTACTAGGCCGCAAAAATAATTAGCAAGTCTTCTTCAACTCGAGAAACAGTGTAGTATATATAATGTAGCCTAACGACCTTGCCCGGTTTTCATTTTAAATATAACTTTTTTTATTTCTTTTGGCCGAAAAAAATGTGTTATTTTCCTCATCTATATTCTGAGTTTCGAACGCAGTTTAGTTATACCTGAAATTTTATCCACTCTATACATGTTTGGATATGTTTACTTTTTTTTCAGACATCGAACATATGCTAAAATTTAATTTGATTAACAAATATGAGCTCATATATATTTGAAATATGAACAATATTTGTTGGATACTCTAACGAAGCAGATACTTAATTGGCACCTATAATTTCTTTATCATATTGTAAAATAAGAATATAAGTGCAGTTGAAAAAACATTCCTAAATATACATGTAAAATAAGAATATAAGTACACTCGTACCTTTTTTAACACATCTAACTTGATTTAAGTCTAATTTGGATTCAGCCATATATAAATTTCTGGAATGATCTATTCCTAATTCTCAATTATTCATAAAATAACATTTTTTAAAAATCTTTAATATATGTTCAGAATTTTTTTTACCAATCATGAAAAATTAAGGTTGGGCAAATTTATTGGAAGGTGATGATTTGCTATTGTAAATTTAGTATATAGTTGTGAATCAATATATTCACTCAATCTGAGGCGTGTTTTGTTTTGATAAAAAAAAAAAAAGGTTCAATCTCTCCTTAAAAAAACGAATATATAAAAATAAAATGCAACAAGAAGCAAGAAGCGATAAAAGGTACTCCTAACTTTTATTATAGATTATTGAATTTTTAAATAAAATACAACCTCCACACCCCAACATTGAAAGAAGCCCGGTAATGGTGTTAACCTTACCTTCACCCTTTCTCTAGAACCCAGATGGTGTTTTTAAATAGGTTGAGTGCTTAGGAGTTTAGGAGTCTCCTTTTATACTCCATACAAATTGGACAAACACCTTAGGACAGTGACTTTAGCTTCAAGTTGAAGTATGTATTGTTCAATGCTTTGGAAAAAATTGTGCATGTCCATTACCTCACTCCCAGGAACTGCTCCCTGAAGCTCCCTAAGCTTCCTTTGCAAGGAAGGTTTCACTTTCACAGCATTATTATTGGCCAAACAAACTTTCGCCCTTCTCTTCCTTCCCCTAACTGTTACATGTCTCGGCCAACGCCTTGTGCTCATTTTGCCTAGCTAAGCTACACACAATTAAGGAGAAAGAGAAATTAGAGATTAGAAATTTAGAATTTAGAATAAACAGTACTGCAATGACACGGAAAAATTTAAGAGAGATAGATGGGCTTATCATTGAACGGGGGGGAATGGATGGATGCTTATATAGGCTAAGAAAGGATGTGGAATTGTCTAACAAATAATTGAATTCACACACATATTGGTAGAAAAATGTTAGAGGTCTGTCAATTTTTCCAACAGTAGTACGTAGTGTGTGGTGGATACTCACACCACTGGCATCTCTCAATGGCTAGAGCTTGTATCCAAATCCAATAGCTGATCATGTCTTTTCAAGATATGACGAGAATTTAATTTTGAGTTGACATGATTCTGTCTTTGATCGGATGTGCAATTTGTGACTACACATCACTGCTACATACGCCATCAGTTGAAACACCTGCTACTTTTCTATTTAGACACCACATACATTAAGTGGGAAAGTGTAATAATTTGAGAGAGTTTAATGTAAATATCCACATACTTGCATATTAACCCATTTAATGGATGGATCCGTTCCCCCTATAATAAGTATGTGTTAGCTTATTATAAACTGTTTCTAGTTTTATTTCAATAAGTTCTACCGGATATTTTATAAAAACAACTTATAGATATAAAAATAATTTAATCATATTAATTTCCTCCAGTTATAAAAATATACTCAATACTTATATAATAAACATTTATTTAATAACAATATTTTAATTTATTTATCAAATGTATATAAAAACAGCTTAATTCTATTTTTTCATCATAAAAATAATCTATATATATAAATACATACACAACAAATACTTATTTATAAGTTTTTTTTTCTTGCTCAAAAGACCCACATCAATACGATCCCGTAAATTATTTGACTTCGGAAATTGAGCACACCAGAAATTTCAGTAATTTTACTTTGATAAATATCATTATTACATGCTTTAAGTGTGTGCAAATTGCATCCAACCTGCAATAACAAAGTAATTCTCATTTGAAAAACAAAGTTTGTAGCCGCAATGCAATAATGACTCTTTTTTCATTCAAATTTTACAGATGTAGTGATAGTTAATGATAGAAATAACCCAAATGATCAATAAATCCTTGTTTCAAGGGATATCAGACTCAATTTTCTTAAGTAATTTTTTGAATTTGAATTTTGTGGATAAAAAACTATTGTTAAAAAGAAAAAATTCTATAAGATAATTAATCAGATTTTTCAATAAAAATTAATTGTCAATCAAACTAATAAATACTTTATATCAATAATATTATATAAAAAAATCCAAAGGTGTGCAACGGATTTAACCACATTGCAACGACTGTATTATTGTACAATTTACAAGAATAAAAGGATAAGACCATGGAATGAATTGTGAAATCAATTAGTATTATTATAATAAGAAATCTCATTTGTGGGAATAAAGTGAAGTTGTATAGCAATATTAGCATGTGTGGGGAGCATTAAAGATTCTCAAAATTAATTGCGGAGAAATCAATGTTAACATGGTATTTGGTTGGAGGAGAATGAAAGACAGGGAATAAGTTTTTATAATCTTTTTTATATATGTTTGGTTTAAAAATGTGAAAATGCTTTACTTTACGAATTTGTATTTTGTGCAACACAAAACGCGTGATTTCTTTCAAACGAGATATTGTTTTATAATTTTCTATTTAATTTTTATTCAGTCAAACAAAAAAACACATTACTTTTTATCAATTTGGTAAGTTATTTTTCTTTTTTTAATATTTAAAGTAACTGTTTATTCAAAATTTGAATTGATTAAATTGTAACAATCTTGAACTAGTTCAACCGGCATCCCTAGTGAATATTTAGTATTTATTCTTATACTTGTGTTTAAAAAAAATCTTCAAATTCATACTCGTACGGGTAATAATTCTAGTGTCCATTACGAGTATGAACGTGGAATTTAATGTCACTTTTGTTAAACAAAAGTGTTATTTTGTATCTTAATTATAAAGATAAAGCTGTTAGACAATTAACTAGATGAAGATAAACTTGAATAATGGTCTTACAACAATACTGTAACACAGTTACAAAGATGAAGATATTACATATTAGACGACAACAATAAGAATTTGGGCTTTTCAACTTTATCACGAAAAAATCAAGTCATTAAAATATTATTTGTAACTAAAGGTATAACATTAGTTTTTCAATTTAAAATTAAATAATCTAATACTTGTAGATTTTTGTTTTTGAAATCATGCTTGTAGATATGGCAAATCTTTTTTATCTACACTCATTTCCATATATTTTTGTGGGTGATTTTTCGTCTCATCATCGTGAATATATTTTTGTGAATACCTACTGAGTTTGGGTTCAATTTTAATTTTTATCCCCTCTTTCTTTAAATCACACTGAATGTAAACGTAATATTCTATTTTTTTTTAAAACTTTTGAAGTGATTAAAATTAAATATGAAATGTTAATGTGGATTGACAAGAATCTGAAATAAATTTTCACTTTCTCCATAGTGTTCATAGATGTGAATTCGAATTTCATGAAGATTTTCAATCTCAAAATGTCATTGCCCTTATCCAAAACTATTGAAAGTGCCTTTACGTTTTACCATTTTTTTTCATAAGAAAATGACTAAGTATAAAATTCCGATCACATTTTTTTTAAATATGCATATTTTATTAAAAAAAATATTTTTTAAGAAAAAAAATAAACAAATCATCAGTAAAAAATACATGAATCTTTTTTATATGAATTCTTTACATATTAAAAGAAAATCAATTCTATCAAAATTTAAATCAAATGAATCAATCGGAAGCCTAGTGTTTGTTTGGCTTGGAAGGAGGACAATAATGAACCCATACATATGCAGTCCTATTCACAGCTGGGCTCGTGCGTCGCCTCGTGCACATTGTGAGGGATTGGTGTAAATCACACAAATAGGTACAGATATCATGCTGCGCTGTTTCGTTTTTTCTGCAAACGCATTGAAAGAAAAGATACTGATCCACCTTGGGAGAAGAAGAAAAATAACAATTCCAGTCTAAACTAAAAAAAGTAAGAATAAATATTAGATTTTTTTTTTATAAATAGTCATTTTTGTCTCACAATGTGTAATTTATTAATAAATACATCCCTAAAAAATAAAAATACAAAATTTAGTCTCTCAAAGTATAAAAAGTGTGATAAATATATACAGCCGTTAACTTTCGTCCGTCACCGTTAATAAAATAACCTACGTGACACGGAGGGACAAATTTGTTATTAAAATAATTGTCAACACGAATTGTCAGTATAACAACATATTTGTCATAACATTTTTTTGACTTTTCGTCCTCTTACTCATCAATGCGTCTTTGAAAAATAAAAATATAAAATTTAGTTTAAAAAAATATAAAAAGTACGACAATTATATCCTGAGGTTAATAATGAATTGTATATGAGAGAAAGTTAGAAAAAAAGGAATTAAAAAAATAAATTGTTAATTAGTTTTTTAATTAATCAATATAACTACTTATTTTTCAAAATAAAATAAGTTTCTTTAGTTTTATCATATAAAAAAACTGAGTTATCATTCGAAAAAATGAAAGTTTTTTATTTCTTGAAATTTTTTGTTTCTTTAATTAATTATTAATCTTTATTACAAATTCTATGTCCTGAAGGTAAAGAATAAACTTCTATATTAATTTTTTTTGTTTTGAAGTTAACCTCTATATTAGTTTGTGAATTATTGTATCTTTTTATTTAAATTTATTTGGATTTTCTATTTGTTAGTAACTATTTTCATTTCATTCATGTATAATAAGTGTTATCTCGAGTGAAAATATATAAGATTTATTCAAGAGAGTCTTTCATATTTGAGGTATATATATATATTATCGATTAAGAAAAATACTTATAATTCAACTTTAACTTTATCTAGTTTAAATTTTGTGAGACTTTTTTTTAAAAAAAAATAGTTGATTAATTTTTTTAAAATAAATTAATATGGTCTCACGGCCAATCATGTTTTTTCTACTTAAAACTCTCCAGATATTATTTTCAATCTAAATATAAGGATACTTAAGTTGGAATTAAGATATAAAATAATCTTAAAGATTAAAAGCGAGAAATTAGGAGAAATTTGATAAAATTATAAGATATAAGATAATTTTTTTTAACAAAGATTAAGATTTAACAAGGAAATAAAAATAATATATATATATATATATATATATATATATATATATAATTTTAAAAATATATAACATAAGTACTAAACGAATAAGAGTAATAAATTATAAACAAATAATAATAATAATAATAATAATAAGTCATAATCTATTATTAACAAAATATATTAGTTTCATTTTTTATAATTTCAGAGACTAAATTTTATATTTTCATTTTTCAAGAATATATTTGTGAATTTTAAGAGACAAAAGTGATTATTTATTTATTTTTATTAATCTTCACACTTACCAAATGAAGATAATGTTTAATATTTTTACACTTATAAAAGAAGAGGGTAAGATGTGCCGTTGTGTTATATATAAAAAGCTCATTGTGAGTAACTTGGAAGAGAAGAATCTTTTTTTTTACAGATTGTAAAATATATTTTTTTGTTAAAGAAAATTATTAACTATAAAATTATCTTTACGAATAATTAAAAACTGTATATTTAAAATTCAAGCTCAAAATTAATAATTAAACTAGAATGACGCAGTCAATGGTGAGAAGGACATGGTTTTACTGAAGGAAAAAGTCTGAATGCATTATTCAACAAATGGGGCGTCAATTCATTCATTATATCCCATAGCAGGGAATCGGATGGCGACCAATCTTATCAAGAAAAAATCTTACACGTCTTTTTCTAACGTTGGGAGTATCTGAAACTAGCGAAGACACCAGCCTAGCCCAGATAAAGATTGACACTGCAATATTATTGTGGAAAATAATGTTCAATTGTACATACATAGTTTCATGGACCTCTAGTACACGTCTTTCATTGTATTGGATTCAAATGCTATATATTTTTTAAGTATTCACTATTGTCAATCATTGCATGTCAAGGTATTTTTTTTAGAACAAAATTAAAATTTCATCAAACTCGGATACATTTGTTGTGTGTATATAGTTCACATAGTAAGGAATAATTAAAGATCGATGCCACAATTGTATGAGAGTAATATATTTTTGGGAATTTGCGATGGGGGGGGTTATGCGTATTTAAAGGCATACACGTGCATAGCTTTGAAGGGGGCCTTTTATAGGTGTGAGGAGGCTTTTTCTACCACAACTTCTCTTCGTGATAAGGCTACAGCATATAATCATAAGGAGTTCCAAAATAGACTCTAGTCTTTTCATTATGTGCATGTGGCCTCCGGATTTTCTGCCTTCAAGTTCCAGCAATCATTCCCCCTCCATCCATTTCATAATTACCGTACTTAAATTTCAACTCCTTTGCTTTTCAGTGTCAGAAAAGTTTTCTGTGTGATATGACTAACTGATATAAATGCCAAATTTAACAGCATGGTAAGAAATTTTCATGTGAAGGGTTAGTATGAAAAACAAAAACTCACCAGCCAGCAACAAGGAGATGTAAAATTGTAAATCATCATGCATTATTTCAATCAAAAGGGGATGCTGTGGTCAAGAGGAGCATGATTCATAGCTTTAAGGACAACAACACATTATCAATTTGACAGCGGCAGATCAGATATGGTAGAGCTACCACTACGAGATCCTCGGGGGTTGTACTTACAAAGTTACTTAATGGCACAAAACGAAAGTGACATTTCGGTCAGCTCCAATCCCGTCTAGTAAAATTTCTCTCTCGCATCCTGTACATCAACTTGTATCTTTACTTTGGAATTTTACCGCCCATTGATGACATGCATATGCAATGAAAAAGATAACTTCATCACACATCTCTTACGTGATGTGTACTTCACCAATCCACAAATGCAAGACACAAGTGATGCTTCATGCTTACCATGCTACATCCTTCACGAAGTCAAGGCATATATCAACCATAGGATGAAGTGTTATATTTGTTCGCTAATCAATCTTCCACAAATAAAATTAGTCATCCCCAAAAGAGATTATAAGAACACACATAAAAATTACATTATAGAAAAAATAATAACAAACACAAGAATTTAATGGAATTCGACACATTTTACTTACGTTTATGAAATCAACTCAAAAAATATTTCACTATCACAAAAATATTATAAGATTTTAACTTATATCAAATATTGTATTACTCTACAAACATGACCACCCCACTCAATGACTACAAGAAATAATAACACAGCTTTCTCTTAACAGAGTGATTTTGTTTCATAATCTCTCTTCTCACACATTCTCTCTTCATGTGTTGTGTTTCTTAACTAATTATTATTTTTATTTATAGTAAAGTTGCCAACAACTATGATAAATAAGTTTTCTTAGAAGTTAAAACAAAAATAACTTTCAATACATCCATTTAATTAAGATTCATCAACTAAAATATAATATTTTATTTTTCATTTAAGTCATTTAAATCTTAATGATAAAAATTTAATTTCTAATGTACATACATCTTATTTTTAACTTAAAATTCTACAATATTCTATAATGCTCCCCGGCTATATGGCATTGTTGGGACCAAATAAAAGGAGAGTCTAGTGCATGCGTAAGATTTTTAGCTATATGTAATGTGCATGCACGTCTCTTCTCCATAACCTACCTAAGGAAATACTATAGCTAGCCCTGACCCTCCAATATTTTACCACATGGGGTAAGAGTAAATTAAATACATCATGCTCCAATCTTGTACTAACCACAAGTCAAAACTGGGGCTGAGATGTTACGTTTTAACAACTAAAGTTGAAGGACGATGACATAAAACAGATGATTATTAAGTAGTGTAGGCCATAATAATTAAAGACCTGGTGCACGGTTAGCCCCCAAGTACAATATAGCTTTTCGAAAACCCAGATTTGACGAGAAAAACCTTTAAAGTGTGCTTACTTCAATCAGCCTTCTAAAGACAATGAATTATGCAAATGGCTTGTTATCATAACTAGCAAAACTGTTAATGAAAGTGACAGAGGAGATGACTTGCACGTTAAGAAGAAATATCTCAACAGCGAAGAATCAGCAATGAACGAAAAACAGTATTAACACTACGGACAACCTCCCTGTCTGCCTCCTAAAAGTGGTACAAAGATAAAGAAACAATGAACGACGAAGTCAAGAAAGTATATATATTTACGTGCATATGCATGTATCAACCACTAAAGTTCTATCATGTTTTGAAGAAAAAATAAGCTTATCTTCGTTTTGTAATTGGCAGTAAGCGTTATCCAAATTAATACAAACTAGCTTCAAACACATCACGCTAGTGGGACATTTAATAGACTTCGAAAATCAACATTATCTTCATATAAAAAAACGCTTCGTTAAACTTGGAAAATAGAACCGAGATTCCAAATCTCAATCTTAATTTTTATGATCGATCCAGACGCAGGATATAACGAACAAAAACAGGACTAATAAGATACTGCCCACGCTCACGACTAGTACCACTCGGGTTGATACACTGATTTCGTCCAACCTAGCCTTTCTTCTTATTGTATAAATACTTTGTGCATGTTTAGTTTGTATTTTTGTTATATTTTTATTCAGAATTATAAAAATGCTGTGGATTCATTTTTTTTTTCACAAAGTTTCAAAATCAGAAAACAAACAAGTCATTTCTGTATGTATTAGTGATAATTATCAATTAAAAATAAATACAATTCGAAACCCCTCTTAACCGATGAAATAGTGTTCGATCCACTATTAAAAAATATCGCTGTACTTTAACCGGCTGATCATCCAACGTACCAATAAATCAATAATACAGAAAGAAACACATGGCTAGTCTTCAAGTCACATTGGTCTAGTATAGGCAAAACGATCATTTAGAATTTCGTGATTGCCAAAGATCAGTTTAAACAAAATGAGGTTCTCTATTAACAATGCTGATGATGGACATACCCGCCTACCTGATAAGGAAGTTCAAACTACCATTGAAAAAACTAAAAACATTACATGAAATGCATGTCAAAGTTAAATACAAACAATATGGCCCAATAGCATATTATATCAAAAAACGAAGACGGTATATATCTTATAACTATTAAAATTCTACACACATAATGTGTACACCTACATACACGTACAACCAGTATTATCTTCTCTGTTTACAGCATATCCAAAAGTTCAATCAACTATGAGCTCTCAGCTGCGAGTTGAGGGTAGCAATTCCTGCAGCATAAGTATATGCAGAGTTATAACTGTTGAAAAACAATTCTTACTTCAAATACATAATAGGATTCCTTATATATGCTAAGTCAGCTTGGCACACCACAATAGCTAACAGAATCTAGGTTGTCAAACTCGAGAATATAAGTTCATGAAGCTTTCATTAACTTATGAAGTCATAAGTGTTATTAAATATAAAAATAATAATTAAAAAACAAAGATAGTATACATATACATAGGGTATAAACCTAACACAAATCAGAATACAATTGACACGCAAAAACGAACGAGAAGTTGACAAATGACAACACTGGGTTTGATGGCAACAAAACATACTACAATTGATCTGCAGAAAATGAATAATGGTGAGGGTTTTTTGGACAATTGATTAGAGCCCTCAGTAAAATGTGTTTGATGTTGCCTTTAGAAAGTGTGCACAGGCAGCATAAAACAGGGAATGGATTCTCTGAAATGACTTTATGTTGCTGCTTGAGATTCTAGCCCTTCAATATCTTTTATCAATATAATATATTTCTATTTTCAAATTGGGGTCTAAAACTAAAAGGATAAACGGTTAGATCAAAACACTTGACCATGTCATTTTTTTTCCACCCGAGATGATCCATTCCCCACAAAATAGTCATCTAGGGTCAACTGGGACAAAAATTACATTTGCTTTCAAACTTGCTTCTTGAGAAGTTTATGTGAATTTCCATGAGTTTACCAAGTCTACTTAAGTTTTTACCTAGAAATGAGTTTGAAAGCTAGTTAACTTGATTTCTCTGGTTTACAATCGTAAAGTGGCCTACAAGTTGACTTTAAAGTTGGACAATAGTAATCAAAATGGTAAATTTAGCAGGTCTCATATTCCATCAGAAGGCCAATAAATCTATTATAAGACATATAATTCCCACCAATAAATTGAGTCTCATTTCTGGTAACAATTGACAAAACATACACAAGGACAATGAATTAAAGCAAGCTAAAATAGTAAAATAATGCATTTTATGAAGCAAATCTTTTACTTGTGGCAGAAGTTGAGCGACATCTTTGGTACACAGTATGCTTCACAGTTTCCGTGTGTCCCCGAGTATGCTGATCAGAGAGGTCTGTTTGAGGAAGATGACTTTCAGAACTTTGGTTTGCATTTCCTAAATGACCAGCTCGTTGATTAACTTTCATTCTCAACATTCTATCTGAACCATCCATCCTTATCATTCCACAGTCCTGCAAAGGTTCTGCAATTTGGCAGATCAACACAAAATCAATGCAAATTATAATCTGTCAAGAGTCACAAATCACAGTGCAACCAACGAGGCAATGAGGAAAGGAAGATGGTTAAAACGTAAAAAGACAATTATTTTTCCCAAAAGTAACAAAAAGGACCAGAACAGAAAACAAGTGAAGAAACAATAAAATTGATATAAATCATTAAAAAAGATGTAATGTTTAACCAGTAAAATCGGGTCACAGTATCATCATATCCTCACATTTCATTTTCTTCTTTTTGCATGACACTGCTCAAATAAGAATTGTTTCAAGCAAAGATGACATCTTAAGGGTATTACTGAGAAGGAAACAATGTACACGCCTCTAGAGTAGGACAGCATACCAAGAAGTGAGACAAGGCATCAGCATTTGTGATGAGCAAGAGCAAGCAAATAAGCTTGCCTTCAGTTTTTTTATCCTTTATGCAGCTCTAACTAATTAATACTAATGTTAAGAGTTCCACTTCGGATGATTCATAAAAATGATAAATACTTATATAACTGGTTAGGCCATCCCCTTATGAACCGATTTTTAAGGGAACCTTTCAGATGCCTTTGTTGCACTATAAAATTTAATATGGTATCAGAGCCATATTCTGCTCGGCCCTCGAGAGGGCGTGTTAAGAGTCCCACATCGGATGATTCATAAACATGATAAGTGTTTATATATCTTCTAAGATTTTTTTTTGTTTGGACCACACGTATCCTTCATCCTCCATCGAAGAGACAATCCTATTCGAGTCTTTTTCTTGTATGAACCGATTTTTAAGGGAACCTTTCGGATGTATTTGCTGCATTATAAAATTTAATAATTACAATTTTATTTTTCTGTACTTGCCTTTTTCAAGGATTACCCTTTTCATCCTTCCAATTCAACAAAACAAGTAATTTGGTGCAACCTGTATGTTTCAGTTTCCAACATAAAGCTACAAATTCACTCAACAGTCAATAATATGATGCTGAATAAGCTACCAAATATTATCACTACCATGTGGGAGGAACTAGCAAAACACTAGTTTAAAGCACCAAAAGCCATATTAGGGGCGGTTTGGATAAAAAGTTTAATTAAGGTCTTATTGAATGTAGAGATTATGTAAACAGTGAATTGGTGATGTATAAGTTATTTTTTGAGTGATACATAGACACCTCTCCGTTATAAATATCCCATCAACATTCTTCTTTTTCTCTATTTTCATATTTTTATCACATCATAATACGTATCAGGGTTACACTTTTGCCTTTATCTCTCTAAGATTTTTTTTTGTCTGGACCACACTTATCCTTCATCCTCCATCAAATAGACAATCCTATTCGAGTCAGTAAGATCATTAAAGGTGATAAAGCTTTCCATCAAAGTATTTAATGAAAGTATTTAAGACAATTACATCTTGATACCACTGGTTTAAGGGTTAAATAAGATATGGGTGTCCATCAATCATATTTTCCTTCTCTCTGTTTTACTTTTTCAATAAAGATTCTCCACTTTATTCCTTAAGATTGCCCTTATGTCAGCAAAATCGCTCTTCAGTTCAAATACCAATCTGTAACCGCTCACCATAAAATTTGACACGAATTTTTTACTATTTTAGCAGCTACAGATACAAAGAAGTGTAGAGATAACAAATTAAAGTCGAAAACGGTTAAACGCCAAAGGGGTATTTACAACAAGTGTACCTTGAGATGAATGAGCAAGAAGAAGCAGCGGATTATACATATAACCATCATATTTGAGATACTCCCCAACTTGTTCCTCAAACCACTGCTTATCTTTTACAGGTTTATTAAATTCCACCACCGAGAAGACATCATAAACAAGTAACAACTACTTCATCAAATAAACAGTGAAAGAAAAAATGAAGGGTAAGTGTTAAACCTTTAGCAGAGGAAGGGAAAGCGTTGGGTGAGGGAAAATCAGAGGTTGGAGAAGAGAGGAGAGGGGCATACATGTAAGTATCAGACTTCAGATAATCTAAAACCTTTTTCAGTAACACTTCCCTTCCGCTGCGCTTAATGGGTCTCTTCTTTTGAACTTTCAGGCGCGTTCTGTTTTCCATTTGGAGTTGAAGGAATAGTAGAACTACGTTGTTGCGGTTTGTGAACTTTGACAAAGGGACACGTGTCCGATTCTGAGGAACCGTTAGTGTTGCTTTGTGCATTGTGCATGCAGGCCGACGTTTGAGCTTATTGGGCCCTGACCCAATTGTTAAACAGCTTTGCTGTGGGCCTTAGGAATATTTCATGGCTCACGCAACAATAAATTAGCTAAACCTACAAAATGTTTTATTCACTTTATTTACAGTGTTATGGATGAATAAAAAGTTTAAGAGTTCAATTTTTATTAGATATTTTTTATTTTTTATTTTATTTAATTATTTTTATATAAATAACATGTTAGTAACATATATAAGTTTTACATCGATATTAATATATTATATTAAAATTAATATTTGACTTTAAATGATTAATTATCTGTCAATTAATGAAATAATGACTTATTTTAAAAAATAGAAAAAATTAAATATTTTAATTCAGAAATAAAAAACCAAAATTAAATATTTAAAATTATAAAATACCTAAATTAAAATTTGGCCAAATTACTAATGTTTGTGATTGTTGTACTTGTTAGATATTATATTTTTAAAAAAAAAATGTTAGATATTATATTGTAATGTTGAAAAGTAAAAACATTACACAATAAATAATTCTTATATCTTAAACGTATTACATTTTCTATTAAATATTTTAATATTTGTATTCTTTAATAATTCTCCTCAGAATATTTAATATATATATATACTCACGCGCTCTAGTAACACAACACTTGATATGATTTTTATTATTAATTAAATTTCAAGAGAATTTTACTCTTTATCTTTTGTCTCTTATTCCTATTGAATAAGCCCTTGTAAATCTTAATTAACAATACAGGGTGGGTAAAAAGAATGTTATCATCACTTCTGTGTTGACCTTATTACAAAATAAAGAATTTTTTTTCAAGGATTACATAACTACTGTAAACATTCGTATGGGTTTGATATTTTAAACTAATTATATTTATTAAATTACTCACTAGAAAGTCGGCTTAGTGGTGAACGATTCAAATAGTTTGTACAAAATTCTAAATTCGAATTTTGTTATGCCATTATATACTTAAAAAATATTTGAGAGAGAATAAAGTTCTAATTCTAACTATGTTGTGCAATTATATAACTAAAAAGAATTGATTAGCTTTAATGGTTTACATTTACTTATCCAAATACTCAATACATTTTTATATGTGCGAGCAGATACATAAATAGATGAATTTGAGAGAGAACCCATTGACTTAATAAGTTTTCAAATATGCAAATTTAACTAACATAACCATTGAATTATATGGATTATTTTAATAATTATTATAAATGTTTAATATGTTTTAATTTTGGTCCTTGAAAATTTTATAATTTTTATTTTAGTTCTTATAAAAAATTATTTATTTTTAGTCTCTTAATAGGGGCCTAAAAAACATGTACAATGAGGACCCAAATCACATTATTTTGTTAAATATAATAACAAATAAATATAATATTTTAAGAAATAAAATAAAAATTTGTGATATTTTCATATATTAAAAACATATTTAAATCTTAGTTATTATAAATACTAAATTTTACATCATGTATTCATATGTATATTAGTTAACAATAGATTTTTATTTGTATATTAACTGTTAATTAAATAATATGTTTATAACTTTCTATTTTATAAAATTTCATGAGTTTAAGCCACTCCATAAAAAAAATATTCAATGGTAGATTTGATAAGAGTGAGTTTTAGTTTTAGTAAATGGTTATCAATATTAACTCGTTTTATTTTATAAAGAGGATTTCAAGATTGTAGAAATTATTACCATTATTATAAAATATTTTTTGTAAGTAGAAACTATTTTATATTTGGTTATAATTATAGAAAAATATTTATGTTTAGGTTGTGTTTGGTTTAGAGAAGAAAAATAATTTTAAAAAATAAAGATAATAAAAATCAAGTGATATATTTTATTATTTAGGTTAAGAAAAATAGATAATAAATAGAATAGAAATAATATTAGAAAGTTATAAAATAACACTAATATCCTTTAGATTATTAAACAACAAGAAAGAGAAAAGATACAAATGTCATTGTAGATAAAGTCTTATTTCTCTTTGGTCAACGGGACCTACTATGTTAAAATCGTTTCTCTTCTCAATCTGTGATATCAAACTCTCTCACCTCGTTTTTGTCTTCCAATTGCCTTAACTCTCACCCTTGAAGGTTATCTTGAATCAAATATAGAAAAACATTTTTGTTTCTTAAAATTAGTTTAAATATCATTTTTTATCTATTATATTTTAGTGTTTTTTGTATTAAATTTTAAAAATTCATTTTAATCTTTTATATTTTTAAATTTTTCATTTCTTTCAATTTTTTTGTTAAAAAATTAGTGTTGAGTAAATATTTTAAATTTTAAAATAATTAATTATTTTAGTCATCATTATTTTAAATTAATTATTTAATTATATTTATTACTCCATCAAAATTAAAAATATTGAAGAAATAATAATATTTTTAAAAAAATGAAAAAAATATTAATTTTAATATATATATATATATATATATATATATATATAAAGGATTAAATGAGAAATTTTAAAATTTAATTTATCAAAATGAAACTTTCAAAAATATAAATGACTAAAATAAAATTTTTTAAAATTTAATGTAATAAAATATAATTGATAAAAAGTAATATTTAACCTTAAAATTATGTAAATGAAGACGGACCCTGAAAAATTAATGTGTACTTTAAACTAAAAAAAATTAAAGTTTAACAATTAATATTTATTAATAAAAAAATTCTGTGACCTACACTATACACCGATCTATGTAGATAAATTCTGGAAATTAATAATGTTGGAAAGTTGAAGTGGTTATTACGATAACTATGTAGTAAGAAGCTTTATTTACGTGTTGTACGAAAAATATCATGTGAATAAATAGATTGAGGAAATCCCACCGACCACCCTACCTTCTTTGTTGAACTGTCCACAATCCAACCATTAACTAGCCATTCACATTATTAGCTAGCTTTTCCTAAATAATAATTCAACCACTTATTAACACGCCAGTTTAAATTAAATGCTAACATTTATATATCCCCAAAGTTACATTAATTACTCCATTCTTTGCCGCAGCTCCCTATCCCTTTCAGATCTTCTAATTTAAAATTATAAATATTTATCCAAATTCTTTTTTTATAGTTTATCCGAATTCTTAATCAATAGTATATTTTCTTAATACTAATATATATTACTCCTCAATTTATACCTTATAAACTCTTTTAATTAATTCACATTCATTAACAAAATTAATTAATATAATTAATAGCATTAAATTTATTAATAATTTGTATTAGTTTATTAAAATTATTCTTAAAATTATTAGGACTCATAATTTTTCTTTTTTCATTTAATTATTTTCTCACCTAAAATTAATTAGTATGTACTAGTCTTTCTATTCAATCATTTTAAGAGAGGTAATGTATTTATTTTTTAATATATAATATTTATTGTAAAGTAACTAATGATATTTGAGTAAAAAAATAATTAATGTAAAAGATAACATAAAAAAATCTTATAAAAAAGACTAAAAAAATTTAAAAAAAATCTTATATTTAAGGTAAGAGAGAATAGTATATAAAAAAATAATTTATCATGTTTATCATAGTAGACTCTAGTTTTTTACTATCATGCGCATCTTGACTAAGTCAGCATTAGATAAGAGTCAACATATTTTTTAATTGTATCATTATTAAATTTTCAAAATCAGTAAATGCTTTATTTTTCTACCTCTTTTTAAATATTTTTTATGAAGTTCATTTACTCTTTCCATTTAGTAGTTGTTCTTTTTTTTTTCTTCTTCTAAAAAAGTGAAAACATTTTCTTTTCTAAAATGTTCTTACCATCATCACATTTTACTTTACAATCAAACATTGATGAATTTACATTATTTTGGTAATGTGAGAAAAGAACGAAAAGAGCAGTTGAGAAAGAAACAAAAACATAACTATTCAAGCTGGATCAAAGTGCCAATAGAATCCGGAACTAATTAACAACAGAGTGAGGCTAGAGAGAGGGGAATCCAAGATATCTATAGTGTCCTGCTGTAAGTAAGCTCTAAGTTTTTCTAACAAATCAACAAATTCGCTTCTCTAAAGCTATGGAAAGTCAACGAGAACGAAAAAGAGTATCACTAATGTCGTAGATAAGGCTAGCATATTCGTGCCAACTTTTTTTTCTTCTAAGGATAATGTTGGTACAAATTTGTTCTGTAAAAATTATGATAGTATATAAGGTGAATATTTTTCTTATAATATTTCATACTTTATTAATCATTATTGAAAATATTGGAGCCAATTGCCAAGTAGGAAAGCCACCTATGATGAAACTAATAGCACCATAGAATATGAAAGGTATGTTAAGGAGTGGCAACACCTTTTTTCAAGACTGAGTCGAGTCCATGACTAATAGCTAAAAGTTCAACATGAATGTCTGTTGAGGCCCTAAATGAACCATAAAAACCACCCAAGTTTCTAAGAAGGCGAACAAAACTTGCAAGCTCGAAATACCAACACAATTACCATAAACATTCAAGATATATGGGTGGAATCATACAACGCTCTCTAAGAGACACAATGCTAAACGGAAGAGATAACGATGTTGCATAACCAATTACCAATCATTAAATATGTGAAAAGAGAAAAATTATTCATTAAATATTCAGTTAAAATCTAATTAATATAATATAATACATACTTTTTTTATCCTATCTATTTGGTGCATAAGATAAATGATATTAAAGAATTTTTAATGAAATTATTTTAAAGATTTTTTTAATATTTACAACAAATATTTTTCGTATGCAGGTCACAAGCTGTCGTAACTCAGCTCGGCATATTTTTCGTACATATTACATAAACTAAGATACCAGTATGCATTAAATGAATATACTTTTATTGAATGGCCAGGATAGCATTCTCCTGTTTCGAAAGCAGGAGGAAACGCATATTTATTCTTTTAAATAAAATTTTATTTTCTTGCCTTTTGGCTATTCGTTAATTTTCTTTTCTGTGATAATATATGCATTAAATGAATATATAAGGAAATATTTAAAATAACAAAGCAATCAGAATAGGAATTGAACATACAAGAGGAAGCAAAGCTATCTTGCTTTGGCTTAATTTATACCATGAATGAATCACTGTCAATGTGATCATATGAACATACAAGAGGAAACATTAGAAATGTAATACACAGACTTGAAAGAATATAATCACACTTATAAGGTCACTGTGATGTGCATGCAATACACCAAAACAAATAAGAAACAACTTGAGAAAAATACTTTGACTGAAGCTGATTTTAATTTTCTTTCTGTGTGAAACTTGACACTGGTCTTAGGCCATGTTTGAGTGCTGCTTCCCACACAAGATCGATTCTGTTAACATCTATGGCCCCAACTTCGTGATGAGACCAACCTTCAAGGCTATGTACCACTCCTCCTGCATGGCACGCGTGAACCACTCCCCTATCCATCGTGTACTGCATGTATCGTATGAGACAAATATTAATTAATGTTAACAAATAGAAGTATGTAATTGGTTCATGAGAAAAGAACTAGATCATATCAATTAATAGAAAAATGAATGAGACAGATACTGCTAAAGTTGATGATGGCTTCACCTCACAACACCCAAGTCCTTCCACGTCTTCTGGTAATCTCATGGCTGCCAGGTCACCATAAGTGCAATCTTTTCTAAATGATAAAATTGGTGGGACAACAAATTGATGAAAATGGGTTCCACGTGGTGCCCAGTATTGCTCTCTTGGCGTGATCCACTTACCAACGATCCAGGTCTGGATTAATTAAGACAAGTAAGCACCATCCAAATTACTCTAAAATTTATGGTACATTTAATTTGGCTTTCAATGATTGAATATAGTATTATATATACCATAATGTCAATTTCCAAAGTTGTGTACCAAAATAAATCCAACGTGTGTGAATAGTGATGTGTAATGAAGGAGTGTGTTATGTTAATCATAACAACTGGCATGCGATCATTAAACTTAGGGGAAGGATAGTGGCAGACGTAACTAGCATTACTAAACATTTTGAGCCGTGCATAAAGAACTAGTGAAGGATATTGGTATCGTTGTACCTTGCAGTTTTGTGCAGCTTGGTATTTTGTCACTTGGACAAGATAGCTTTGATTTTCTGGAGGGGCTTCCTTTTGAATCCTCTGAAATCTATCTGTTGAGAGAGTTAACATCTGCAAAGTAGCTCTCAGCCCATCAGTAACTGTAATTAAATAAACTAAAAAATCATGGCACTTCTGCATCTTGAGAATTAATCATTGTTATCAGCATTAGATCTAACTACAAATACATTAGTGTGTATGTAAAAAATTACAGTACACTATATGTCTATATGTCATTAAATTATATGCACCATTGATTAAAACTTAAAAGGGTCCCCCTGCCTACCCCACCCTGCAATCAAACGTTGAAATGTTCCATTGCACAGCACTACAATTTCATTTCAACTTGTCCCATCCTTATATGAGTTATATCTAAAATTAAAAGAACGAGCACCTAGTGGGGAGAAAATGTAGGAAAAGAAAGCAAAATTACAATGCATGGAAAATTAAAAAATAGGGATTGTGAGAAAATTTACCAGAACTTTCACTTTCTTTTGGCAAAGGTAGAGAGCAATTGCTCTTCCAAGCTTGGATGTGGCTCCTGTTAGGAACACCTCCTTCACATCTTGAGGGATCTCATTGAGTATGACAGCAGCAGTTAACGTGTTCCCATGAACAACTCGGACCCTAAGGTTAGGGTGCTTGTCCACAAAAAGCTTTCCACCCCCATTTAGTGATTCATTCTGCATTCAGTGAGGAATAGGATTGGATTTAATGCAAGCTTCAACCATCTCAAATAATGGAGAGTAATGATACACCGTTTATGTTTACAAGTTAGTTACTATGTAACAAATTTCTGATAGTTAATACTAAGCTGAGTGTATGATGAAATCATTGATCTGTCATGTACCTTGGTCTAAATGCATAATTAGATAATTGATTATTGTTATTATACAACACACCATGGACTTGGTAACAATTAAGTAGTTAATATTCCTGGAAAGCTAGAACGTAGTTATGCCTGAAAAACTTAAAAATAGATGCTATGGATTGAAATCCTAAACGGCTGATCATGTAATAGAGTGACTCTTAATATGTTAGTATTTCGTTTCATCTATAGGTAGACTAAAAATGGAAGGCCATCTGTAATCTGTTTCAGAAGTTACAAAGTGACCCACCATTCCTATGCAGCAATTATGATGTACGGCACTACTACTACCTTACAACTTACAAGGCATTCAAACCTTCACCAACTATGCTCAGAGAAGGCCAGATTCAATAAATTAACTAGTTTGTTTTACTATGCTTGTCAGATTAAATAGTAAGAGAAAAAGTGCAATGTGCCAGACCTTATTCAATGCAGCAAGGCTGATGACTTTAACCCCAATTTTATCAGCCCTGAGGATAGCTTGCTCAATTTGATTATTGATTCCCTCAGTAGCAAATGGCAAGAAATACTGTAAAAATGTTGAAAAAAGAAGAAAAGTCAATCAATACTTGTTAATTTCCATTCTTTCCGGCATTCACGGTGGAAAAAGGAAAATAAAACAAAAAATGGATACAAATTTGACTGATGGACACACCTGAAAGCCACATCTAGGTACAACCCACGTTTGGTGAAGTCTGCCTCTGAGATAGTAGAAACTAACTAAAAAGGTCTTGGACCAAGCCCACATTGCTAGCAAAACTAGAAAAGTAATGGGCAAGCCTGGGAGCAAGAAGAACCTTGTTGTGTATGGCAATGAAGCAAAGGATCTATAGACGAATTGAGCATGCATACTGGATGACACATCAACTATATGTGCCAGGAAAACAAAATGGGGTACCATGTCACCGTTTCCTGCAATGACAATTGAATGGTAATGGTAAAATTTTATTTTACATCAAAACACAGAATGCAGCTTTTGTGGAATGTTATTGGTGATGTAATGATGTTGAGTTCCCATAAAGCATTGAAGTCAAAATGAATAAAAGAAAAATTGAATGAAGTCATTATTAAATCATAGGACAGCTTACCTGAACCTGAACTTAGTAGTTTGTGTGATTGCCATGAATTTTTGTTGAGGGTATTGCCAAGTGAATCAAAGAGAGGCATGAAGAGGCAGAAATTAGTGTCCTTATCAGAGTGGTGTAGGTGGTGATATCTGCATCATAGCATAGAAAGCCAATGAATGATACATACAACTCACAACTGCAAAGAAATGGACATGAATAAAGAGAAGTTTTGGAACCAATCGCATTTGGAAATCGTAGCTGGACTGGACCACCATATACAAAATCTGTATGTTGACTTCTTATGTCACTCTCTTGGCAGTTGCAACAGATATTGAAGAAAGCTAAATACATTATGCGGCAGAATTTAAATAGGCTTCAAGCCAAACATCTTTAGCTGTTCGGTCCTCCAAGAATTTAATAGCCTCCCACTTGTTGAACTCGTGGACCACTTGTTTACATGAACTTCTCTCTTCACAAGAGAGAACCTTAGACTGTTAGCTTTAGGCCCTTTTTTTTCCATCCACCCCTCTCTTAATGGTATGTTTGTAGGGAGAAGGAGAAAGAGAAATAAAAGCACTTAAAATTACTCTTTAGGTAATTAATCACTGATGTTGCTTGAAAGTTCTATAAAAATAGGAAAAGCAAATAAGGATTTTCAATTTTCATGTAATTATCCAAAAATCACAGTTCCTCTAATTTATATAAACTTCGTTCCCAACTCAATTTTTTCTTCACTTGTTTCTTTCTCTACCAACATTCAAGTATGCCATAAAGAACCTGAAGTGCCACAAGCCCACAACTATTCTGGTACGGTTTCGTTTGTACTATAGGTCACACAGTAAATGCTTTTCACTTGTCTCAATAAAAATCTGACAGAAATCAATGCGAGCTTTCTTATGTCTAGTTGAGGATCAAATATGTTATGCCAGCAACTGAGATTTATATTGGAAACTTATGGATGCAACAAATCTAAATTAACTTACGTCGGTGTGTATATCACATATCTAAGAAATGGAAGTTTCTCGAACAATTGATGAGGAACAATTTCAACATTGCTGTGGCCCAAGCATCTCAGGAAATCAAAAATCAAAACATAACCATATATCATGCTTGCTGATCCATATCCCATCAAAGAAGCCCCAAGGATAGGGATTCCAATGATTACCGTCATAATAAGATGCTCCAAAAGTGTTGCATTTCCAGCTGTAGGAAAATAAGTCATATTTCAATAACCAACACAAGATCAAAGTATTTTGTAACGAATATAAGATAATAAATGTATTTTTAAGTTTGGACTGGAGAATTATTGTACTAGTCTTCCTTTTTTTAACAATCAGATAGGTCCAAAATCAGAATACAAGAGGAGGCTTAAAATGAAGAAGGGTAAAGTTTAAATATGATTCTCACCAGTAAAAGACTCTGGTACAGGAGATGAATGATGAAGTGAATGATAATGGGTGAAAAGATAGTCTCCATGGAACTTCCTATGCACCCAATAATAAAGTGGCTCTGAGACTCCCACATGAAGAACCAAAGCAACAATAAGACCTTTTACATTCCAGAGAGGAAGATGCTGAAGAAAGGGAAACATATAGCATGCCATGGAGGCAACTAGTGCTTGAAGAATCAAGAAATTGTCCCTGTTGGAAAAAACAAGTATATTAGAATGTACATATGAAACCATTTTCGACATAATGTAATTTCAATCAAATAATTAAAAGAGAGAGAGAGAGAGAGAGAGAGAGAGAAACAAATCCATTTCAAATTGTTTACCAGTCCCATTCTTTGTCAATCTGCTTGAAATCAACACCCTTTTGAACAATCCGTCGATTTCTGGTTAGAAAAAACATGTGGCTGTAGGAACCCCAAAGCACATGAATTAGGCCTCTGAGACCACTAAGTATGAGCAAATGAAGGCACCAGCTGAGGTTGTAGTAGGAGTGTTCTTCACCATAGAACCATTCATACAGGACTTTTCCCACAAACGGCCCATACAATAGATACTATATATATCATTGGAAAGCAAATAAAGATCACACACATAACCCATGTCAGTACAAGTAAAAATTACCATAACAAAGAAATAAGCATGGCATAGCTAGATTTTTCTGTACCTTGTATGTTCCAAAGTTCTCCAAAGGCCATGCTGATAAAGGAGCCCCCATTTCAACAACTGCACAACTATATTGCAACTAAGATTCTTCAAAATCTTCTATGCTATCTTGCAAAACCGTTGCACCTTTAATTTCCCTTGTGATCAAACGTAATTGCTCCACACTATATTGTCTTTTCTTCTAGGCACCTATAAACTTTTTTCTTTTTTGTTTCTTTCTGTATTTATTAAGAAGACAATAGAGTCGAAAGAAAGCAGCAACCCCGAATACGAAAAAGAAAAGGAGAAAAGGAGGAACAAGGTAGGAATGGGCGGAGAAATGTAACGAAAGTGTTCCTTCCTTTATCCTTTCTTAGTAAATGCTAAGTGCTAATCTATCTGTGAGTTTGAGCCACAACTTCAACTTGAAAATATATTCTTTCGTCCCATCACGTATTTATAAGCGCTGCCGATCATGCATTGATCCTTCAGCTCTACAAAGTAAGATAGTCTCCCACCTGTCTTCTGCTAACTGGGACATTAAATTATCAATTAATATATTCTACAAATAAAATACTACTAGTATTTGATTCGTGTATGTATCTCGCTTGAGAACAAAATAATGTTAAGAAAGAAAATAAATACTGCTTAGACGTCAATTTTATTACGGTTTTGTATATTAACCATTATCTCCAAGAAAGAATAAAAAGTGAAAACAAGCTACTATTAAAAGTTATTCAATATTATCAATGCATTTTATAGTAATTTTTTAATAAATTTACTTTAAAATATTTTATTTTTTAAATATAATAATTAATAAAATTGATTATATTTTAATCACTGTTATATTCAAGAGTTTAGTTTGTATACCTATTAGTTTAAGTTATTTTTAGACGGATATTTAATAAGATTTGACCATTTTATTATAACGTCTTGACCGTTAATATAATATAAGGAGAATGTAAGTTTCTACTAAATATTTGTATAAAAATATTTTAAACTAACTATATATATTAACTAAACTCTATATTTGTTGTTCTGGTAGCATCATTTAGTTTCATTTGACGAGCAGTCCTCCTATCAGCTACTTGTGTGTAAGATATTACACATTAACAGATAGGAGTACATTTCTTGTTTTTGGATGCGTGGCTTATTAATTACATTGTAATTAATTATAATTAGAGCCTTAGAAAATTAAAATATACGTAAATGACAAGACACCCCGGCGCGTTGTGGTGGTAGCGTGTTGTGATCCAGCAGTAGCAGATCTGGAGAGTAGTAGTAAATGCCTTATATGGTTGGCAGGTGGAAACAGTACCTCTCAGTTGTTAGATAAGGTAGGTTTGGAGTTGCATCTAAATCCGGTTTCATTATGAGACCATTATAAAGTAACCCTATGTTTAATTTAATAAAGACTGTATTATTTAATTTTATTTATTTACACTCTTAAAACGAAAAAGTTTAAGTATTTTGATTTTTCAAATAGTATTTATTTATGTATCTACATTAATATATATATATATATATATATATATATATATATATATATATATATAACATAGTAAAGGCCGGTTCCCTATTATGTTGTCTTAATGTAATAATCTTGAATTCCTTAATAGTCTTTACAATGTTATCTTAATCTAATAGTCCTTGACTTTTTAAAATAGCATCTATTTATTTACTTAAAAAAATTATTGTCTTAATGAGATAAAAACATTTTTACGTCATCATTTACTTAAAGAGTGAATTCATATAAAAAGGTAATTTGACTCATCCAAACCTATAATATAAGTTTGAATATTCTTTCGTTGAATATTTTACAAATTTATATTACTTTTAAATTTTACATGTACTATAATTATTCAAATGATATATGAAAAAAGTTTCCAGTAATAATATGTTACTGTGTCTCATAATTGAACATCTATGTTCTCAAAAAATGTATATATGGAGAGAAATAAAATAAATTGAATTTTTTACGTCATCATTTATTTAAAAAGTGAATTCATATAAAAAGGTAATTTGACTCATCCAAACCTATAATATAAGTTTGAATATTTTACAAATTTATATTACTTTTAAATTTTACATGTATTATAATTATTCAAATGATATATGAAAAAGTTTCCAGTAATAATATGTTAGTGTGTCTCATAATTAAACATCTGTGTTCTCAAACAATATATATATTGAGAGAAATAAAATAAATTGAATTTTTTACGTCATCATTTACTTAAAGAGTGAATCCATATATAAAGGTAATTTGACTCATCCAAACCTATAATATAAGTTTGAATATTTTACAAATTTATATTACTTTTAAATTTTACATGTACTATAATCATTCAAATGATATATGAAAAATTTTCTAGTAATAATATGTTACTGTGTTTCATAATTGAACATCTGTGTTCTCAAACAATGTTTATATAGAGAGAAATAAAATAAATTGAATTTTTTACTTGGTTCAGGAAAGAAAAAAGGTATAAAAACAAAAAAAAGAAGTTAAAACGTTAAGTTCAAAATTTTCTTATTTTATTAAAAAAAATCTATGGAAACAAAAGAATTGAAAACTTTTCCTTCAAAACTCTTTTTTTAAAAAAAAATCGGAGTTTTTTCTCTTTCGTTCTTTTCTCTCATTCAATCAACAAAAAAATAATATTTTATTTGTAATTTCTATGAAGACATATTGTAATCATATTTTACTATAATTGACTTTTCCCGGTTGCTTACTGCGAGTCCCAGGACAAGATTTTTATACCAAACTAATTGATTTGCGTAAAATTATATATCAAATTACGTGATTTTAAAAGTTATTTATTAAAAATTAGCAATTTTAATTTTTTATATTTGTTATAATTATAATCTATGGAGAAAATTGACTTTTTAGTAGGTTATAAGTTATAATCACAACTGATATAATTTTTTTTTTTTTTTTGAGAGAGAGAATCGCAATCGAAATCCCAACATGATAAAATAAAATAAAATAAAATAAAAGACGGAAGATGTAAGACTTGGTCATCATAGGATATTTTCAATTATAATGAAGTAACGGTCATTCAATTGAGAAAAAATAAAGTAATTGATAAGGTCATAAAATTGTAAGCGTAAAGACAAGGAAATCATGGTATAGTAGAATCAATTGGTTAGTTGGAGACAAGTTGTTATTTGTCTATAAGAAGAGACACACTAACACTTAAAAAGGTTATTTTGTATTTTCTTTTATAGATGTAAGTTCTCTCTCTGAATGAAACTTGCAGGTGGGAATTCATTGTATTCCATTTTTTTTTTATTTTGTGAATCGATAATGGATGTCAATATGTGTATGTGGAGCCTGGATACGTATATCTCTTAGTATAGGATTAGAATATGAAATCATAATAAAATGGATATTGGCATTGGCTTTTAATTGGTAAAAAAAAAAAAAACCAATAATAAGAATTGACACTGTGTGTCAGGTATTATTTTCTTTTGCAACCAATAAAAAAGAAAATAATACCTGTCAATTCTTATTATTGGTTTTTTTCTTTTTACCCATTAAAAGCAAATGCCAATATCCATTTTATTATGATTTCATATTCTAATCCTATATTTAGATCCATTATCGATTCACAAAATAAAAAAAAAAGTGGAATATAATGAATTCCCACCAACAAGGTTCATTCAAAGAAATTATTTATATCCAGATGTTTTCTAAAGTAGTAAGTAGTTAATTTAATAGGGAGGGAAATGCAACAGCGGATTGGTTAGCCAATAAAGGATCCTTTTGTTTCTTACAGCAGCCATCCTTTGGGTCTTCGATCAAGATATTCTTCTAACTGATGCTCAAGGCATCGTGTTCCTCAGTAGTAGCGAGTTTGTCTTTATTTTTCTTTTGTATAAAAAAATAGTTAATCTAGTAAATGTCTTAAAGCATTTTTATTAAAATAATAATAAAATTAAAATGAAAAATATATTTTTAGAATTTAAACATCATAACTACTATTTAATGTTTCTAATGTGTACCATGCAAAATCGTTTCTAAAAATGTAGTAACAAGTCACTCTCACAATAATGTCTTTAGTTAGTTATGCAGCTGGAGGATATTCTTTTAAAAGTCGTCATAATCAGTTCGTTAAATTCTGAATGTGTAATTCATTTTTTGAAGTTGTAAAAAATGAAATAGTATTCTATAAAAACAACATTAAATAGTAGAGTTTTTTTATTTAATTTGTACCTGTTGTTATAAATAAGAACATTAATAAAGAGGATATAAAACACAGCGACCAAACACGTTTCTGTTCAGGCACGTGGCAGTTAAACTAGGACAGAACAACAACCACGTCGATGTTCGATGGGCAGACATGACCCATAACTGCCCTCTAACTTCATTATTAGACGGTTCCAAAGTGTCTCCAAACTCTGGCGTGTCTGGTTGGGAGAGAAACACAAGCAAGAGCATAAAAATGAACCCATGAAGCAAGGGCCAGGGTTCTCCATTCCCACACAACTTGCTTTCTTTTCCTTTCCATTCCTCTTCTTTTGGTCAATGTATGCATGATCCCATCACACACGTGAGGTATATATATATATATATATATAGAAAATCAATACTATATTTTAACAGACTTTTCTAAAACTAGTTATTTAGAAACAATTATAAGATTAAACAACCATTTGAATTCCTAAAAATTGGGGGTACTGATGCATTAGTCCCGACAAATGCATTATAGTCCAAAATTAAACCAAAGACATGAATAAAGTAATAGTATTAACATATATTTAGTGAGTAAATGATAATAAATAATTAAGTTTATGAATTTATTTCATATTTCATGTATTTCGATGTAAAAATCAAGATTTTTATACTGTTAACTAATAAGGTATCATTGTAGATATGATGTTTAAAATAATTATTAGTCAATATGTGATAATTTATAATTAGACGTTGATATAAAAAAACTTTTATACTATCGATGATTTAAATTAAATATATATTTTTTAAATTTATGATCATAAACATGCAAAATATCTAAGAATTAGAAAAATATAGGCATAATTGAAAAAAAATAGTTATGTTATAGTATGTTTAGTAAAATATTTAAGTTAATTTAATTTTAAATTTTTTTATTAGTTGAAAAACTTGTTTGAGTGATGATAAATACATTTTTTAGCTAGTAACTTCTAATATTTTTTAAAATTCTAGTTAAAGTATCATTTTTTAAAATGTTAACTTTTAGTTTTTTTATATTATTCTTTTTTTTCCTTTAACATTTATTAGATTTTTTTAATCTTTAAGGTAAGTTTTTTTTTACCCTTTTTTTACATATGATAGGATTTTCTCATTTTTATCTTGATATACAATAAAATATGTATTTTTGTTGTTGTTTTTTTTGGATATTTTATAAATAAAAATCTATAAGTGTTTAAAATTAATTTTAAAAAAATTATAAATACTACATAATATATTTTTATCAAGAAAAACAAATTAGAATTTATATAAAAACATTACATAAATATATTTATTTTTATAATTTTATATTTTATATTTATGACTTAAAAGATAATTTTTAAATTTTTAGTTAATTTTATCAAAAATAACCTTAAAAGTAAAGTAATCTGGTAAACTAAAATTACACAATTAAAACAGTAGGGAATCAAATTTTTTAAATAAATCAGTGAATCAAATTCGCAAAATGATAAAAATAAAGGAACTAATAATATAATTAAATCTAATTATTTATAGTTAAATTATAAAATTTAAAAAGTACGAAACAAAAGTTAATTACGTTTTTATTTTTTTTTTTCTAGAATTAGAAGTATTTCTTTTATAGGAGGTAATACTTTTTAAGTTGGTAACATCTATAATGTGGTAGAACTAATTCTCTCAATGAGAACTTTTCTGTATAATAAATTCAAACTTAAAAAACCAATTATGCTGTTCTTGATCTATAAAAAGAGACCCACTAGCACTCAAAAAAGGGACGAAAAAAGAGAGGAGGAAGAGCCGAGAGTGAAAAAAGAAAAGGGAGAGTACTAGTTTTTTTTTTCCTCACTCATGCACCTGTGTTTTTATTAGATAAACCTTTTTTTTATAAAAAAAAAAAAAAAAACCAACAACTGGATAGGAATTTGATGTGGGAACTTCACGTTTTTTCTTTGTCTTTTCATCATACCCATAATATTAAAGAAGAAAGAATTAGGTAATCAGAATTTAAAATAGTAGTAAGATTCAAGAGGCAATAAGCAATGCTCATAACTGATAAGTGGTCACTGTTAAAAAAGGTAGAGTAGTCATTTGCTTCTTCTTCTACTTTTTTTTTTTTTTTTGAGAGGGAGTAGTGATCGATTTGCTTGAGAGTCCTAAAAGTGAAACGCAATGTCCTCTCTGAACATGCATTATTCTCAAACTAGTTATTACTTATTACTTTGTACGGGGTTTTGGGATCGTTGAGGGTGATATATTTCATGCCCAAAATTTGGAATAAATGGACGATTAGATGCGGGTCGTAATAAGTGGTTATGGTCTTAAAGGATTAAGAGGATGCTTGTTTGGAACTAAAATAGTGCATTTTCCATAATCAAATTTCCAAGAATATTATAGAATAAATAGACGATTAGATGTGGGTCGTAATAAGTGGTTAAGGTCTTAAATGTTATTTTCATGATCCTGTTTAGTTGAAATTTAGTGATTTTAAAAAACATTTAATCAAAAAATTGAGAAAAAAAAGTGAAAAATAAATGTGAAATAATAAAGTGAAGAGAGGTAGTTATTCTAGAAAGTAATTTTTATTTCTAAGAGAATATAAGATACCCAGATTTCATCATGGATATGAGAAATATGGTAAATTTGTACGCCTAAAAATCAATAATTTCTGTAACTATTTTTTTAAAAAAAATTGTATCAAACTGACACGAAAATGTGATATTTTTAAGTTTATTTTCCCAAAAATCCTTTATGATACATTGAAACAAATTTGAATTAATTTTAATTTTTTTTCCATGGATGCAAGTTTGATTTCTAAATTTCTCTTGCATTTGGTGAACTATTTTGAAAGAGATTTCCTAGTGTTTAATAGCTAATTGAGTAGTTGTGATTGGATAAAATTACTTTGCAATTTAGACATATGCAATGTACCTATGAGGGAGCCTCCATTGACAACTCCTTCATGTAATGGGGTCTTTATTACTTTTTTTTTTTTATGTGAACCAACTGCTGTTGAGGTGTAAAGATCATCAAAGCCGATTTTGCTTGTTCCAAAAAAGTCTTTTTTTCATATGATTAAGAATTAAATTCCTAATCACAATATGTTTAAAAAATCTAACTATTTATCAATTATATTTTACCTATTGGTCAATGACGCCTTATTTGGTAATATTGATTAATTTTTTCTTTTTTTTATGATAAAAAGTGATAAAACAGAAAGAGATTTCCAATATCACCAAATAAGACACCTTTTTTTTGGTAATATTAAACATGTCTTTCTGCGTAAGATTTTGAGCAAAAATGTTATTAAAATTACATAATGTACAATATAGCACACGCAGCTATATGTGTACCTTTACAATTCTTGTAACAAACGAACAACGTCTAAACTACATATCAGTGTTATAATTCATTGGATAAATTTTATTATAGAATAAATATTTTATTTTTTGAAAATGAAAATAATAATAATATATAACAGCAATAATAAGAAAATAGATATGAGATGATCATGCGCCTTTAAAGAAAAATAGATAAATCTTGATAGACACAAAGTATAAAACAAGCTAAAGTAGCTTATGCGCGTTTAATTTGAAGTTGCAAGAGAAAAATAAATTAACTAAATAAATAAAATTTTAAACTAAGTGACAAGTCTTATCCCTTATGAGATGCTCATGTATCCTCAGGTGATTCATTTATTTTGTAATGTTCTTTATTGTTCGCGGTAGAACTTCTCAGTTCTGGTAAAGAGAAAGCTTCTGTAGTTCTACCTTGGTTAAGTATCCTTCTTCTGGTCTGCGTCAATATAGCTATTGACTTTGGTTTACAAATAAGAAATATAAGTTATACACATTTTTTTTTCAAATGACGCAAAACAACACCTTATAGTATTTAGTTACAATACACAATTGTTTAAATAAACGATTTATCTTAAATTTGTGAAACTTATAATATCTCATAAATTTAAAATTTTATATAAAAATTTACTCAAATATTAAAGTTGATAAATTAAATGTTTAACTCAAGTCACATTAAAATTTTAGGACTGAAAAATAACTTTTTTATTGATACTAATTAGTTAAGCAACAATTATCTAAGCAGCACACTATCAAGTTATTCATTCCAATTGATTTAAAGAAAATGATGATCAAATGTTTTTGATTTATCAAAAAAAATGGAAAGTAATAAAACCAAAAATTTGATATCTTTCAAGAATTTGTAAAAAAAAAAATTTATTTTTATTTTATGTTTTACTTTTATTTACATAAACTAAGTTTAGTATTTGTAATAATTAATTTTAGAGTGAACTACCTCATGAGTGTTAGTCTTTACATATAAATTTTTAATAGTTAAAATATATTTTTTGTCCTTATAAAATTTAGTATTATTTGAATTAATTTTTTTTAATTAGGTAAAAATGCACAACTTTAGTTGTATTTTTTTATCACAAAAATTTAGTTATTAAAAGAACCATTGCTTGTCATCGTTATGGGTAAGGATGGATGGTCTGGAAGTCCCTTTGTTCGGAAGGGAGGCCATCAACGGTGTGGCAGCGAGCGAGAGAGCATGATGTGGGAAAGAGAGAAAGGGAAAGAATGAGGAAATTAAAACATAATCCAGGGGAAATTTTCCCTTCGATTCTAAAACGAATTAAAAGAGATACATCATCAATATTCAAAGGAAAATTGAATGATTTTTATTTCAAAATCGAAAAAAAAAAAAAGTTATTGCAATTTCCCCCCTAAAAATATACCCACCAAATTTCTTGTGTGTTTAATAAACGAGAGATGAAAATGGTTGCGCACTTGCGCTGCATTCTAAACTATAATAGAGAGAAATGTTACACTGGACTCGAACTCATCTACGGTTTTTGCCCCCTAGAACGAGTTACTGCATAGTATGTGAGTTTAATGTTTGGGGGTAGACCATAGATGCAAGGTTCATAGTATGTAAGTTGATGCTAGCTATTTTTTATGCCTTTGGTCAGTGAAAAATTATTAAATTTTGAAATGGGACACGTACGTGTTATTATAACTTAGAACCATAACTCTACCAACTTCAACCTGATAAAGATGATAAATTTACTAAGTGTTAGAACCAAAAATTAATGTTAAAAAAAGGATCAGAGAATAAAAAAAAATCTTCATTTAATTTAGTTGATGAAGACATAAGGTATTTTTATAATTGAAAATTAAAAATTAAAACAATGTTTAATTGAGTTTGGAAATTATGGATGAAAGTATATAGTCATATTCATTACAAATTGATTGAGACAATGGATATTGTGCCAAGAGCAATAATCATGGATGAAGACAACAATTATGACAATAATTGTGACATTTGATGAAAATAGTTATAATGATCATGACATGTAGTAATTTTGTTGATGAAGACAAGGGGGTTTGAATAGGGTTTTTTTTCACAATTGAAAATTAAAAATTAAAACATTTTTTTATAAAATGAATATTTTTTTTATAAACCGAGTTTAAAACCAATAAAATTTCTATTTCAAAATAAAACACATCTTATATATTTTGAATTTTGCATTGGAAAAAAAAGGTAAAAGTTTACAACTACTCAAAATATGTCCTTACTTTACACTATTTTTCATTTACTAAACTAGAGACTAAGATGGCATTATATTATATTAACTTCAAAAGGAAAAAACAAAAAACACCAACTTGTGTTATTAAATATGTGGCTGAGAGCTGATTGTTTAAAATATATCTGTCTCATTGTATGGTTTGAGAAGTTGATAATATAGAGAAAAAAATTATTTATGTTTGGTGTTTACATTATTTGTCTTGTTTAGAATTTGAATTTTAGCAATTCCCCTTGGCAATGGCAATGTTGAATAGTGCATTCACGTGTACTGTTGGTTAGTCGGTTTGATAGCAAGACATCGATGAAGATTGGCGAAATTGCTTATAGTTATTGGTAGCTCTACGAGCAAGTGGGTTTGGACGGAGAAAACAAGGGTCTCGTGTGTAGGATCAAATGATTTTAAAGAGAAAAGGAGTGTGAGAGAATAGAAGCTATATTATCAGAAAGTGATTTGAGAAATGAATAAGACATTCATATGGATGCTAACATGGAGAGAAGAATGTGTTGTCGGCTTGATATATATATTTTAGGAATCAAATTAATGTTAACTGTTTTCTCTCTAACCAGTATTCAACATTTAATTTAATTTTGTCTTCAACTCTTTTATTATTATTAGGTTAAATTACTCATGGTCCATATAATTTTATGGTTCTTACCTTTTTAATCCATATAGTTTGAAAGTAGTCTTTTTAGTCTCTATAATTTACATTTTAATTCTCTTTTAGTCCATGTAGTTTAAAAGTGTTCTTTTTAGTCCCTATAATTTACATTTTAATTATCTTTTAATTTCTGTAATTTGAAAACTATAGGAACTAAAAAAGTAAGCATCATGAAACTATAGGAATTAAAATGAAAGAGAATTCTCTCTAATAAAATTTAGACAATTATCTTTTTTTAATATGGGAAGGTCAATATCCATCCAGCCCAAATGAAGGAGAATTCTCTTCTTCCAAACCTTATAATTATCACTTTTCAATATGGGAGGATCACACGAAATATTTTGTGAAACTGCAAACAAACACACATGCTCATTAAGCAAATTTGAGATTAAACAAATGTCATATTTTTCTAATGCAAATCATGTCTCAATGTATGAATCTAGTGACACAAAACTTGTCTCTGGGCTAACGTCTTATTCAATTAGATTCATCATGCAACTTTGTGATAAAACTATTAAATCATGTTTTTTTCTTAATTTTTGTGGGTAAATTAAGAAATATAATCTAATATTTTATCCTAATTAATCATACAATTACAACAAAATTCTTGTGGATAGATTTCATCACATTACATATGATTAATCACAATTAATATTTCTAATGTGATTATAAAATTTAGCATATAGTTTTACTCAATTAAAGATGTTGTGGTTACTTTCTAATTTAATAAAATTATATTAATCACTTAAAAATAATTTTTGCATAATATACTTAATATGCTCAATATTAAATCATAAAAGTTACATGTATAACAATCCTACCAATTCAAAATAATAATGTATCTATATTCATTCAACATGTAATAAACTTTAAAGGATCAAATTCAATGCATACCAGTATTTAACATAATATTGCATGTTCGGCATAGCTTAGAGACACACAATTTTTAAATAACTTGTACATAAATGATTTATCATTCATCGGTTATGAATATATATGAACTGCACATAACAATATATATGAACTGCACATAACAAATGAATAAAACACAATAACTTAGTGGTAAAGGATGTTATTACATGCTTTAAGGTAAGGGTTCAAGACTGGTTCAAGGCGTCAGATTCAAGCCCGTAACAATGAGGTAATATAAAACGCATCAACCACTGGATCAAGTCACTTGCATGTGCATGTTTATATTATCTATTAACAATTTCATATCATTAAACAAAACACGCGCATGTGCGTTTTCAACCTCTAGTCGGATCATAAAGATCCGATTAATACCCGCAAACTCGATTATGAAAACCCACACCATTATATGCATTTTAGACACCCAAAAACACATTTTAAATCACAAAACAATTAGAAAACTCATGCCATTCCTAATTTTGATGTTATTTCGAATTAAGGAGGCTAAAAACATAACACCCATATACTCAGAAAATCAATTCCATAAATGCACAATAGGAACGACCCAAGAAGCAAGGCAGAGGTACAAACAAGCTCTGATACCAAATATAAAACATAATAAAAAAAGGTCTAAACGATCAGCAGAAGCTAAAGGAGACATGACCAACCTCCGGCCATTGCTACTGTTGTTCTGAACGTTCGTGGGGGTGACGATTTTGTTCCACGGCAACTTCGTAACTGATTATGGTTCCAAACCCTTGTTCACTCGTACTCGATGATATTAGTATATGAAAGGAGGAGCAGATTCGGTGAGCTATCAGAGCAGCGCAACATACACTTTATATAGAGCTCTGACCATTAACAAACTCAAGTGTGCAACGGGTATGGGAGATAATTGTTGGATAATGGTTACATGGTTACAACAGTTTTCAAATATTAGAGTTGTATCTGGACAGAATATGAACCATATCAAAAACAAATTTTTCACATGATAACAACTCAATATCTTAACTAAATATTCAGATAACAAACTACATATGTTTGTTCCCAAAGACATGAGATACTTACAAAATCGTGAAAAAACTAACATTTTGTCCCTATAACATAAGCAAAATTTAGTTTTGATTCAATAAAAAACTTTATTTTTTAGTTTTCATTCCTTCAAAATCTAAAATTACTATTTTCAGTCCTTAACATTTATTTTAATATAAATAAATAATATTTTTAAAAAAAATAGATGACAAATACCTTTTTGTTTTTTTTTACCGAATAGAAGACAAATACTAGTGAGTGTTACTTAGAATGTAGACTTGGCATTCTACTAAATATTTTAAGGAAGCCTTAAACTTTGTTCTCCTTTTTTTTTTTTCCTGTTCTCCTTTAGTATCACTCTGGAAAAAAAGTAATAGAGATGTACAAAAAATATTGGATTAAGTAAGGGAAATGAGTTGTTGTAAACTCTTTAGTATTGTCTTTAATTTTTTATGGAAAAAATATATCCCTTAAAAACTTGAAATAATGATTACAAATATTTTGATTATAAATATTTCAAGTATAATTGTAGTCTAAAAAAAGTTTTAAAGGAAAGTTTCTATCACAATCATTTTATAAATATTAGTAGAAAAACAGGCATTATCGTACTATGTGTCCGTATTTTTATTGTATTATTGTATTTTCATATGCTAAAATTAATATATTTTTGCAATTTATCTATTATGTATTGAATTGTATATTAATTTATTATTTATTTTGTCACTTGTTTGTTTGCATTTTTATTAGGTAATTACATTCCTACTTTGTTAAAGTTGTATTGATTTCTCTTGAATTAATATTTGGCTTATTATCTGTACCCAGTTTTTATGTTATAGATAAATATTAGTTGATATTGAATTTGATGCAAATATCACTTCTAAAACATTATTGATAGTGATAAAAAAATATTATTATTGATATAAAAATCAATAACAATAGATAAATGGGACAAAAGAACTAAAAGAAAATTGTTTAATCAGAATAAAATCAACAATCCAAAGAAAAAAAAATTAAAAATGTAAATTCAAATATTCATTAGCATTTGACACAAATGTAGTTGTACTTAAGAAAAACACCTCCCTACAGCGAGAAAATTACAAAAAGAACTAAAAGAAAATAGTTTAATCTAAATAAAATCAACGTCCAAAAAAACAAAAAAAAAAAAACATAAATTCAAATATTGAATAGCATTTGGCACAAATGTAACTATACATTAAAATAAAAACAGGAAAACAACAACAACAACAAGAAAAATAGAAAAGCAATGAAAAGAAGTAAAAGGAAATAGTTTGATCTGAATAATTACTATGTCTTGAGGTTCACTTAGACGACAAAGTAAGTTTCTTGAGAGTTTTGATGTTAATGTTCATCTTCTTCAAGTTTTGCTTTTTGGGGGGGTTTGGAATTTGTAAATAAATAAGTAAACAATAACCTTAAAAGGAATTAAAATTTTAAAAAGATAAAGGTTTTATGTTTAAGAATTAAGAGTTGGTATGTAAACCTTAGAAACCGTGAACGCATTTGGCTATTCTGGATGCACATCTTTCGCAATGCATGTTCACCTTCAACACCAATGTTGTTGGATTTGAGGATAGTGTTTCCTCTTTCTTCTTTCCTTTGTCCTTTTCCCCTTCTTGTGCCCACGATCACTCTTCTTCATCTGCTTCTGCAATTCAAAAGGAGTGTTTAATTAACACTAACAATATACATTTAACGATGCGGGAAAGAAAAAAAAAAGGAGAAACAAATTATGGACTTGTAAATATTGGGGTTTGGACTTTGGAGGGATGGTTGGACTTCAACTTGACATATGTTAATAACATAGGCAAGACTCAATTTTGTTGAACAACTTTCTTTTTATTTTGCAGTCTATGGATAGATATCGTAATTTTCATGAGGAAGAGGCTAAAGCTATATATTTGTCCTAGATTCCAAATTAGGAAGAAATATATATTATGGTTTGCTGAAGACGACCTCTACCTAACTCTTTTAAGGTCGACATCGATGGATCTTATATTGAGGATAGTTTATTTATGTGTGTTGGCATAGGCATTATTCTTGATTCAAATATATAGTTCCTATTTCAAAAGTTTATGTTCATAATAACCAATATTTACTTCATTCTGATCTCCATATACTCTTTAGCTTTTAGTGTGTTTCGTTTGTGAGTAATTAATATGATGGGCCACGGAATTTAGTGTTTATATTTTGAGTGCTGGTAGGTGCACCCAGCATTATTGTTGGTGTACACAGCACTAACCACGAAAAGATAAAAATATCCCTTACGGATCAAGTTGATTCATAAGTTAATTTTTAAGACTTACAGATCAACTTGATCCGTAAGTCTTTTATAGATCAACTTGATCCGTAAGTTGATTTTTAAGACTTACGGATCAAGTTGATCCGTAAGTTTTTTACGGATCAACTTGATCCGTAAGAAGAGAAATTAGCAGGGACAATTTTGCCATTTTTTAACCCAATTAGCTGGGTGCATCTAGCAACACTCGTATATTTTTTAACCCAATTCAATTGGGGCCCAAATTTGGTTTGAATGTTGTGGGCAATTGCCTGGTTGGGATATATTATTTTTGGAAACTGCTAGGTGCACCTACCAGTTTCGCTGGTACACCCAGCATAATAAGGAAATGTTGATTTTCAATCCGTATGAGGCTTACGGATTAGCAATTTATATTGGGCCTATGGATTGCTAATCCGTATGAGGCCCATAGGATTTTATTTTATTTTTTTTTCAAAAATATAATTTCAAAATTAATTTAAAATTAATGGTCCAAGCAAAAATTGAACTTGTGACTTTCGTGTTATTAGCATAACACTCTAACCAACTGAGCTAATAGACCAATTATATTATAGAATAATTAATGTCGTTATATATAATATTAAAATTTCTAATGTATATTTAATGCACATGTAAATTTACATAATGAATTTTGTGATAATTAATTTTTATCTAGTAATTAAGTTTTTTACATATATAAATTGTAAATAAAAATAATAAGTTTAATAAAAATTTACATATGTAAAAAAATACCAAATTTATTTAATTATGAATTAATGTAATAAACATCTAAACACATCATTCAATTAAATATTATATTTGCTTAATTTTCAATCAGTGTAATAAATATTCAAATTCATCATTTAATTAAATATTAAATTTATTTAAGTATTAATTACTGTAATAAACATTTAAATAAAACATCCAATTAAATATCAAATTTTTTAATTATCAATTTTTGTAAATAAAATAATATATAAAAAATTATAATTTTTAAAAAAAATCAAAACATACGGATTGACAATCCATATGGTTCATATGTATTAGACTTAGGAAAGGGCAAAATCAACATTTCCCTATTATACTGCTGGGTGTATCAACAAAACTGTTGGGTATGCCTATCAGTTCCCATTATTTTTTGGGTATAATGCTTTCACTTTTAAAAGAAGAAAAAAGGTAAAATTTATGGTTAAACGTAAGCAACCTTACTCCATGAGCGTCATTGAAGATATTTATTTTTCTTAAAGAAATCATTTGCATGGTTCTCAATGAATAATTTTATGCTTCACAAATTTATTTTAGTTAGTTTTTTTACTAGCTGAAAAATTTACTTCAGTGTTTGGTAAATAAACTTTCCAATAGCTAAAAAATTTACTTTAGTGTTTGGTAAATAAACTTTCCAATCACTTCCATCATTTTTCTAATGTTTTATATTTTTTCACTTTTATTTTTGATATATTTATTCATTTTTCTTATTACTTTTTTATTCTAACATTTAGTTATCATTTAGCTTTTCAGTTTGTTGCTAGTTTTTTTCGTTAATTTTGCCGAACTTAGCCATGTATCAGGAAAAATTGTATAGATTTTGAAACTAATACTCTTGAGATGGTAGTGGGATAAATTAAAAACCTGTTCCTAGTAATGATTTTACGAATTACGATTTAAGCTTCTCTTATTATAGATAAAGTTTGTCTGCGTTCACAATTTACTTTTGTTGATTTTTTTAAACTTTATAAAGTACAGTAACAAATAAAATAAATAAAAATTATTTTCTAAATTAAATGGCTAATATTTTACATATTTTAGCAATGGCATCATGTGTGGTGTGGGGCTCAATCCAATCAACGAAAGATTGGGTAAAACTTCCAGTCCTGCACTCTCATTGTTATTTCATGCACTTCTATGGGAAACTCATTTTAAAATGCACAAAAAAATATTACAAGAAACAATAATGGAAGTACAGGAAGCAACAGCCCGAAAGATTTCACCCCTTTCATTTCATACTAAACTTTTTAATATAGTATCTTTTTAATAATATTATCTAACCCAAAAAGATATGCATATTAATTAATAGATATAATAATAATGATATTTCTATTAATTTTTTTATCAATTATTATTATCTTGATTAACTTTTTTATTATTATTATAAGTCTTGATTATCTATCTATCTATATATCTCAGTATTTAAAATTAATTATTATTAAGATTATACTAGGATTATTGTCTATTTAATTATTATTATTATACTTGTGAGACTAAAAAGTCTTTCAAAACTTTAAATAAAAAAATTAGTATGAATTATAAATACACCTGTTTCCTTCTTATATCACTTGAATAAAAATCAATTTTAATTTTATGTGTAAAACTAACAAATAATTTTATAAAAGTCATTATTTATTAAATATTTATTTCTTGAAAGTTAAATATTTAAGTAATTTGCTTAAAAGAATATATTTAAGTAATTAATTAAGATAGAGTTTGGTTGATTTACACTTAGTTGTTTTTTGTTGAAATTTTAAAAAATTGGTGCAGGTCACGCATCTCTTAACTATAGTTTAATTCAAATATTTCATCTTAATTCATTTCATACCTCTTTTATTTCTTCAAATTAAACTCACCCTAAAAAAAAATCCAATCCCTCTTGCATGATTTCCTGGATCCGTCCTGCTCTCAGACTCAGCTGGGTACACTAACAAAAAAGTATAAAGCAGAGAAATTTTCGAGTCCTTAGAGCAATGCCTAGTGATTGCAATGATATGATTATCGGTGAGGCTCATGTACGTAAGACGATCTTGGTAAACTCTTTGTCAAGCCATGCATTGTTATCTACTTTATGATGATAGAGTCCCCAGTGATTAAGGGGCATACGTAGAGGTGATAGATACTTGGGGGATGTTGTAACCATTGAGTAAGATGTTGTTTTATCTCACGTGTGACAGTGTTAGTATGGCACGCGGTGCATGGCTATAATTGCTTCACTTCTGAGAATCACATCTCAGTATCGCACATGATTATTTATGGATCCCTTGCATGTTACAACAAGAGTTAACAATTAAGCAAAAAGACCAATATACTCTTACCTTAAATATTATCAAAAAAATATAATATTAGAATATTACATTATATAATATTAGGACCAATATTTTATCAAAAAAATATAATAGAATAGATAATTAATACTTAAATATTATAATTTTTATAATTAAAATCTTTAAATAAAAATAATTATTTTAATATTAGAATATTACATTATATATTAAAAAAATCAGCGGGCCTTGGCCCCACTCCAATATGAGTAGATCCGCCCCAGGGTATAAGGTTTATATTTCTCGTTTTACTTATTTTTTTTCTGGTCTTTTCTGTATTTTGTTGTTATTGATAACTCGTGTAGTGACCAAGACTCATTCTTAAACATATGGGACTAAAAAGGGAAGGATTAATAACTTAATTTGTAGTGGTGTTCACTCTTCCTTCCCCCTAAATTTAACCACAAAATTTTGGAAGATTATATCCCCTTACTTTTCTCCGAACCAATATGTTCCCCATAGGAATGGGTAGATGTTCCCTAACCTTCTTTTGACCCTTTAGCGCCTTTGAGTCAGCAGGGTGTAATTTTTATTAGGAACCTAAATATAATGGTCATTATTGAATTGTTAGTTGTTTATATTCTTGTGACTAACTCTTCACTCTTCAGATTTTCAATATAGTTTGAAGCTAACTCCTATTTGACTCTTATAGAGGTTATTAGTATGTTAGAAATAATTGTTAGCTTGGTTAAAAAGAAAAAAAAAAGAAATAACTGTTAGCTCTAGTAATAAGCTTTATAGATAGAGCATTTGCATTTTCTTATTGTATCTTTTATTCAAACAGTTCTATGAGTTTTTATTATGGTACTCCTCTCCTATATTTCGAGCTTAATGATATGATGTGGCCACATTAACTTGGACTGATTTGTATCTCTTCTCAATTTTCTAATAATAACTCCAATATCATGGTGTATCAAGGTCAAAGCAATGGATGACATTAATCTAAAGAAGATAAGTACAATAGGATAGCTACAAACGTACAATAGGATGGCATTATTTTATACCCATTTGATTACATCTTTTAGTAGGCTAGTAGTATTAAATTTTCATATGGTAGCATTAAACTATCTGAGGCTTGTGTAAAAAAAAAAAAAAAACTATTTGAGGCTTAAACAATTCCAACTCCATCACACTAGGGTATGTGTGGTTTTTTACTATGGTACACTAACTAATAACAGGAGAAATTGTTTTATCATTATATCATGTTTAAGATATTTTCTTAGTCTCTTTTAAATATGACAAAATTTGATTTAAGTCTTTGAAAAAAAAAGGTTGTTTGTTTTGTTTTTCATTATAAACTTTTGAAATTAATCTTTTTAATGACATGTCATTTGTGACCATGCCACGTGTTACGTAATTACTAATGTAAAAGTTTTTTTTAACAAATCACATGTATATTTTACAAAAAAAAATGTTACTCGATTTATTATCAACGACACAATTCTTTTAATTTTTAATAGGAAAATGTTAAAAGTTACGGAACAATTCTCATAAAAAACATACAGACCATATATTCCGTCAAATCCCCATTTATATATTTTTAATTCTGAAATATTTGATTTTAAAAAAGGACAGTGCTCCACGCATTTCGTGCAATTTGTGCTTACTCTATTCACACCTCTTTCATTTTTATTTATAAGATTCAAAGTTGGTTTTTTTTTTAAGATTTCAATATATAATATTTTTGTTATTAATTATTTTTAAACTATAAATAGATTTTAATAAAAAATAGTGTATTGACTCTCAAATTCATTTTTTAAATTTTTCTTTAATTATTTTTTAAAGAATTCTTCTCCCCTCACTTTGTTTAGTTTCCTATCAAATAAAAGAAGCCTAAGCCGACACGTAACATCATTGGGTCTCCAATTCTCCTGGCACACTAGTAGATCTAGAATAGAAGATATTACATTGTGACGTGGCGAGATAAGAATGGTTGTATGGATCACACGGTTAAGAACTTTACCACTGTGCAGTAACTGCATGTCGTTTGGGAAAAGTTTGGTGCATAGCAAATTCTAATGAAAAAGATATGTAAGCATTCGAGATATTACCAGACTAGACTTGAGAATTCTTTTTCGTAAGAAGAAAATAAATAAAAAACATATAAGATAAAGGGAAAGATGAATAAAAATAAAAATAAAAATGTTTAATTTAAGAGAAATGAAAAAAATAAATGAATAAAGATAAATGTAAATAGAAGAAAAAATAGCTAGTGGACTTCAAAACTTTAAGAGTCTCTTTCAAAGGAGTGGAAGTAAAACTAAATTGAGAGAAAAGAAAACACTTATAATAATATTTTTTTATTGAATAGAAAATAAGAAAAATTAACTTAAAAAATTTTAAATTTTCTTTGTCTTCAATTTAAATTTTAAAATTTTCTTGCCTCTCTTCCAAACATGAACATAAGGTAAGGTTAAATTTCTCTCATATCTCATCTTTTTCTTTTATGAAATATATTAACTTTTTTTTCACCTTTTTTTATTTATTTTATTTTTCTTTTATCAAATAAAGAGCTCGAAATATATTAAAAAGAGATGAGAGATAATTGATATAATTGAAGATGTGATGAAGATAGGGAAAAAAAACTAGGAATATTAATAGAATAATTCATTTGTTTAGATGTACAAAAATCATTACTCAAATTCTAAACAAGAGCTGTAGAGGAAATTGTATAGAAAACAAGTAATGTGATGTGATAAAGAAAAAATTGTAGGAGTTAGTGTTTGACACTTAAAAGCAGCAAATCCTGTCCCTTTCATGGGTTTGTGAACGACTTGAAATGGTGGCCTGTGTTAAGGGAGATATGTGGGAGAAGATGGTTATGAAAATGGTGATAGCGATGGGTTACGCAGGTCTGTGGAAGGATGTTGTTACTTACTTATAGTTTTGGTGGTTGCAGAGAAGGTAGAGGAAGCTAGCCATGGTGTGTGGAGGGAAAAAAATGGAGACAAGGGTCAATGGACTTGTATTTTAATGTTGTTGGTTGTGCATGATTGAGTACGGATGAGGACGGCTGGATGGCAAGTCAGGGAGCAAAAGATAAGAACAACATGACTTGGCAAATTTATTTGAATTTTGTTCTCTGCTTTGATAATATTTTCTGTTTCTTTTATTCGCTAATGGAGTCAATGTTAAAGTATTTGTATTATTTTTGTTTAATTATCTTTTGGTTCTAGTAATTGTAATTATTTTCATTTTTAGTTTGTATGATTTAAAATATTTTGTTTTTGTTTTTCTAGTTATCATTTTATTATTGTTATTGTTGCTGTCTAAACTTATTTATCATCATTTCAGATGAATCATGTAGATTTAATGAGCAGGTCATATTCACTTCAAATGAGGTTAACCGATACTTAAGAAGATCAAGTAAAAAATTACAATTATATAAAACAATAAGTTTTGAATACATACTAAAAAGAAAAACTGTTGTAATCTAAGGTATTTAAGGTTTGTATTTTGGTATCAACCAATTTTCTCCTATTTTATCGACTCAATTCTTTTTCAATTTACGTCTTGCAATTTAAAAATATGTATAGGAATTCTAAAAAACATTCTCAATTTCTATTCAGACATAACCGCCAAATTTGACAGGCACAGGAGGTTTGGCAAGCATCGGTTTGAAGACGACAAGACGAAACCTAAGAAGCCGGCAACGGTGGATTGGTGGTGGCGGTTAAGGAAGCCATCAATAGTGGATATCAATTAAATCGAAAACTCATTGAAATGGCAATGATGTCGAGAATTATCTTCGGGTTTAGTTTTAGTCGAAAAAATTAATTATCCACAATGTCGTAAATTAAGATTTCGAAATTTAATTTTGTTTCTTCAAAAGGCAATACATGTGGCAAAAAATGTGGAGAACAGTTTTTAATTATTTCCATGGTGGAAGGATTGATTTAGCCAACCAAATTCAATCATTTTTTTTTAAACAACCAAATTCAATCAATCATCACAATAATATGAAAACTTTTGCTGAAGCAATGATGAAATATAAATAATGCAGGGTTGACGTCAGAGTCAATTTGGTTGTGCTATAAAACTGGTGCAATAATGCATTTTATTTCCTTTATTTAATGCAGCACTAGACCAGTACAGAGTAGAAACTACTAGTAGTTCTGGTATAGATATACTACAACATTACAAAACAACAACGCTTTTGGCATGTGCACGCGCACGCATTTGATCATTTTAGGTGCAGGTTGCCAAGACTTACCCGTCAACAACTAGTCTCACTGATGAACGTGTAACATCTAGAGTGGCTTCGAATACACTGTAATACCATTTTTATAATATATTAATATTGTTTTTTCTTTCTTTTACATCAATGGTCTCATCCGTTTGTTCTCTTTTCACTTTTTATTTTTTATTATATATGTCATTCTACAAAATTTATATAAATATAGTTTTCACTTTTCACTTTTTACTTTTTTAATATTTTATTATACCTGTCATCATACAAAAATTATATAAAATTAGAGGGAGCACTAAATATTGATGATTACCCAAGTCACTGGAATATTCAAAGTAGATTCCTTTCGTTTATCTCTAGCAGTCGGGCTTGTTACTATACAAATAATTGCACTTTTTTTTAATTATAGCCATTACATCAAAACCAATCTGAGTATATCCCTTTATTTTTTAAATATTAAATTTCTTTCTTTTCGGATGAATTTGATGGAGTCGTACGCTAAAAACTGCCACCGCTTAAGGAAAAGACAAAGTTTGAAAATGAAATATAATTGAAAAACACATTAATTATAAAAAAATGGAAAACCATGTATGAATTAAAGATTAACATGAACTCTTGAGATGTTGCAGTGGTCTGTCCGTCTAATGATTTTTTATTTAGAAAGGTTCAGGAGAATTAGATGTAAGAATTTATTATGTTAAATTAAGGATTTAATTTAATTAGTGGAATAAAATAAGTGAATAATATAATATTTAATTCTTATAAATAAAAAATCAAAAAGTATTTACCAAAATATTTATAAATTATTTATCAATAAAATTTTTACATCAGTGATGTACCTGCTTTTAAATATGAATTTGTTTTTCATCCACTAAATCATTTTTTTTGCTGGTCTAATAATTTTTGACTTAGCCAGCACTGGCGTGGACATCCTATCTTCCTAATGAGACTGATTGGACTTTGTCCCTTTGCGCCACATGGCAATTGGCATTATTCACCTAACCTTTTTATGTAGGAAATGTCATTCTAATTTCTAAGGCTAGCAAAACATAAATGATTCAACATCATACATTTGATCGAGTTATTGCTTTCTTACTAGAAGCTTCGCATATTTATTTTTCTTTATTTCTTTTAAACGTGTATAGGTGTATTTCATCTTTCCATGATCTCTAATCTCCGCGTATCCTTCAAATGATAGCCTTATCTTTGGTACCTATTCACCAACGTGGATGTGTCCCTCTTCATTAATTTGTCTATTTTGTCGACTCTGTATTTTTATTTTTATTTTTTCTATTTTTGCTTTTTGGGGCTACAAGTTCAAGTTGTTCCGTTCTTTTGAGTGTTTAACGGTAGTAATTGAGGCATACTTATCTTTCACATTTGTCTTTATTAGATATGATATGTATGGTAGAAATTAACTTTCAAATTATCAATAACTTTTCAGGTTGAATTTCTTAGTAAAAGGCTACATTTAATAGTATAAGTTTGTTTTTTACCTGCATTAATGTGAAAAAAATATTATTCTTAATTAAATATATTCTGAACAACAATTTTTAATTCATTTTTTATATGTACTAACAATCTAGTAAAAAGGATTAATTTCTTAAAGTAATGAGTCAGTCAGAAGATTCAAATCCTGCATTTAATGTATAACAATATGTACTCATAAAATATGTATAGCAATATTTCAAACTGAGTTGTCATCAGGAAAAATATTTATGAGAGTGTAAAAAAAGAGATGTTGTTAGCATTTCTCATATATAAAAATAAAAATCTTGTTATGTTAATCATCTTATTTCAAACTTCTTTTATATTTCTCTCTTAATAATGATAAAATTATAGAAAACTGGTATACAAACTGAGTTTGTCTTGATATAAATAGATCCATCCCCCTTCTCTTCCTCTTCATATATGTAATAGAAGGTGTCAAAACACTTCAACTTTAGGCTCCATCTCAAAAAAATGGGTGGTTTAGCTAGCAATCTTCCTCTAATTGTTATGGTGGGTCTGCAAATTCATTATGCAGCACTTGCTATATTCACAAGAGCCGCTTTGTTAGATGGATTGAGTACGACGGTCTTTGTAGTGTACAGGCAAGGCATAGCCACTTTGGCTTTGGCGCCTATGTTTTTCTCTCCTAAGCGGTAATAATTAAACCACTTTTTTCTTTTCTTTATAGCTTAGTCTCATCCTCTTTCACTCACTCACATATACATGCTTGCTTTTGATAACAGGAGACAATCAGTGAAAGATTCTTTGGGATTCAGGAGCTTCTTTTTGATGTTTGTGACCGCTCTTGTTGGGTACAGTCTGTCAAAATCATTTGTACCATGCTGTTGATTTTATACCTAAGAGAAAATTTTAAAACTTACCCTTAATTTCTATTTTTACTTCTTTTTTTTCCTTGCAGAGTCACAGCAAATCAGAATGCATACTTTAAAGGTTTATTTTATGCATCCTCTACTGCAGCTACCGCTATGAGTAATCTGATACCAGCATTAACGTTTGTAATTGCGGCAATTGCGGGGTAATGACTCAAAGGATATACATGCAGTTACAAGCATGACAAGAAAAAAAAGGATTCAAAGCATAATTATTAATTACATAACCTAAAATAGAAAATAATTAACTAACAGTGTAACAGTAAATCATATTCTTTTGCTGATACTCGTTTTCTTGAATTTTAATGAGTCAGATTTGAGAAAGTTGACATAAGCTTAAGAAGCACGGCCAAGATATTAGGGACAGTTTGTTGCGTCGCTGGAGCCTTAACCATGGCTTTGGTCAAAGGACAGAAGCTGTTACACACAGAGTTCCTTCCTT
>NC_038253.2:5432529-5532529 GCF_000004515.6 Glycine max
TTGGTATGAGTATCCGTGATTAAAATTAATCTTCAATAAAATTAATAAATACTTTACAATAATATTAAGATGATCTGAAAAAATAAAACTAATCTCTAAATCCTATGTAGTAGCCTAGTAGGGTAACTATCTCGTACTAAATAATTTTTTTTTTTTGTCACAACTTCAACTCAACAGGTACCGATCGCTTCGTGCTGCCCAGACCATTTATCATCAACCTTTTGGATGTGTCTGTTTTCAACAATACAAGCTGCCCTATTTGCCCTTCTTTCAGAGTCGGATCTTCAAGCATGGATTCTACAATCACCTTTACAGATATCATGTTCTTTATATGCAGTAAGTTCCAAGCCACTCAGCAAAAAGTTCAATTAGTAATTTTTTGTTGTGTAGTACAATACCGGCACTGTTAATAATTAGCAACTTGAATTATTGTTATTAATTCTTCTTATTATTATTTTATGAAATAGGGAATCGGAATAGCGGTTAGCTTCTTCATTCAATCATGGTGCATCTCAGAAAGAGGTCCCCTGTACTGTGCAATGTTCAACCCTTTGGCAACAGTCATAACTGCTTTGATAAGTGCAACATTCCTACAGGAAGAGGTGTACGTTGGAAGGTAATTAATAGTAATACACCACTAGTTTTATTTTTCTGCGTACCTTTTATCTATTATACTTATTCATGAAGAAACTCAAACAGTATTATAGTATTATATGTATGGCCTGATCATAATTCACATGGGTGATTCATTTTCAGTTTGGTAGGTGCTGTTGGAGTTATTGCTGGTTTATATATTGTGCTTTGGGGTAAAGCCAAAGAGTTTGCTGAGATTAAACCAGAGGCGGCACCACAATCATCAAACTTACAAGATGATCATGATATAAGTAGTAGGATAGATTTGGAACAACCCCTTCTGTCAGAGAAATTGTCCGAACATGTAACAGAAGCAGATAGCAAGGTGTAGCCATGCATGATGATTGAACCAATATATATATATAGAAGTTTTGGTGAAGTTTTGATCATTGCAGAATTGAAGAAACTGAAACATGGAACAAGTTGCAGCTTAAACAAACTTGGCTTAGTTCCTTTCACCAAAATTTCTAACTATAGAGTGTGAAAATAAATTCAAGCTCATGGCCTGGACTTGGAGTAATGGTAATTATGTAAAAGTGATAATATGTCTTAGGAGAAAAAATATATGAATTAAATTTTGTTTCCTTCCATCTCGTTTTCTTACCTAGCTCCGTTCTTCCTATTATGCTAGGAAAATTAGGAATTCTGCGCTGCACCCGTAGTTTTCATGTTTTTTTTTTCTTCATTAGTAAATTACTTCCATCATGTTTGTGTTTTATTTTCATTATATTTCAAAACACTTGTTTATTTTGAAAATTTAAATTAGTATCTTAAACGAGTAAATTAAAATAAAGTCACGCAGCGAAAAATCACACAAGCCCGTGTTAAATTTTCTTGAACTTTCAGAAATCCTTTGAAGAATTTTTTTAAAATGAAAAATTATAAAACAAATTCAAGATATTTGAATATAATTGATATATCTTTAACAGACTCTCTATTATAAAATAAATTTATTAAGAATCCAAAAATTACAAAAGAGATTCATCAAATAGAAAATTAGAACCATCTTCATTAAAAGGAGAGAGAAAAAATGATCCATTGGTATACAATTTCATTCCTAATGAAATTCGAAATGAATACATAAAATCTTGACAATAAGAATGCGTGAATAAAATAAGCACTGATACAAGAATAAAAGAGAGCTTAAGGCCCGCAATTTCCTTGGTGTTTGGATTGAATTTCTATAATTTAGAATTTATTGTTTGGATGTTTTTTAATGAAGAATTTAAAATTTTGGAATTTTAAAACAGAATTTTAAACAACTAAAAATCTGAAATTTCAATTTCCTTTTAAAATGTGAGAAATTGAAATTCTCTTGTTACCGTCTTCTTCAAGGACCACCGTGTGAGCTCCTAACGATCGGGTCTGAGCACAGAGAAGCACACATAAATAGCACACCAATCATATTATTTTTTTCATTCATTTTTTTATCTTCATAATTTTAATTTTTTTATCCAAACACAAAATTTTAAAAATAAAAGAATTTCAATTAAAGCATTTAAAATTCTTAAAATTTTAAATTTCTCCCTCTAAACACACTCTTAATAATATTACTTAATAAGAGAAAGCGAGAAAGAGAAACGAATGTAAGTAAACTAGTTGATATATATGATAAAAGAACAGAAAATAATCACGGAGATATTTACAATAAGAGTTTATTGCTTATCTAATGACAATATAACTGTCATTTAACAACAAAAATTATTATTTAAATTATTTTAACATAATTATTTTAAAAGTGAATAAACTTATAAAACATGATAAATTATCATTGAAATTGGATAAAAAAATTATGTTGTATAACCTCTTTTTTCTTACAATAATAACGTGTTCAGCAATAACTATTTCACAATAATAATAAAAAGTCAATTCAGTCATAACAGTTACACTTACATCAAACACGTAAAGTAACTAGTTTGAGAATGTTTTAGTTTAATATAAACAGTTTCGAGTTTATGAATCAAATATTTGGGAACTTTTTTTAATGATACATAATTATCTTATTCAAGTGGAGCAAAAACATCTCTCAATCATAAAGGATATTTATAGTCTTAAAACCAAACACATACACACAAAAAACAACAATCACACTTGAAGTTAAGACAAGTACTTATATGGTATACCAATGTATCTAACCTCCTTTCAAGCAAAAGTGCATTTCCCTTTTATGTGTATGCATGCATTATGATGAGGTAGAAGAAATAAAAGAATATAAATACACGAAAATTGATAAATATAATGAATTATATGATCTCTATATATTCTAATAATAATAATAATAATAATAATAATAATAATACATGTAGTGAGACTGGTTCATTATATTGCAAGTAACTTGTTTATTTTAAAAATATTTAAATACATTTTTGATTCCTAAATTTATTTAAATAATACTTTAAATAATAAAATAAAGTGATTCAAATAGTGTTTTAAGGACAAAATTAAAATTTGAAGTTTATCAATCATCAACCGGGCGCAAATTATTATAATTAAATCTCTAATATACTCTGTTTTTTTATTTCTACATATAAAAAATCCATTAATATGCAATTTCATTCTTAAATTAATATAAAATTTGGAATGAATACAGATCTTGACAATAGGAATGTGTGAATAAAATAAGCAATGATACGGGAATAAAATAATGCTTAGGGACAATTTCAATTCCCTTAATAATACTTAATAAGAGAAAGTGACAAACACAAAGAAATGCAAGTAAATAGCTGATAATTTGATATGATATTATAGGGGAAAAACATAGAGAAAAATAATACATTATTATGAAGTTTATAAAAGAAAGATGTTCACCATCAATTATATATTTTACAATTTACAAATACGTCAAATATTTTGAGAAAAAACTTTGTGACACATAATAATTTTATTCAATTTAAGTATAATTATCTTTCATTTTTTATGTAATGCAGTGAGAGTATTTCATGCACACACCGACAAACTCATAGTCTTTTACACACAAAGCTATGATACTTTAAGTTAAGACAAGTTCTATGGTATACCAATGTATCTACCCTTGTTTCAGGGAAAAGTGCATTTCACTTTTATGTGTATTCACAAGCTATGATAAGGTAGAAGAAATAAAATAATAAAAAGAAAATAAATTTTATAATAATAATAATAATAATATTAATTATAATGTATTGTTTATTGTATACAGGATCATTTTTTTCCTTTAATGAAGATAATTCTCATCTATTCAATGAACCTCTTTTATAATATTGGGATTCTTAATAAATCTTAATTAATTAATAAAGAGTCTGTTAAAAATTATTTGTTATATTCAAATATTTTGAATAGAAATCAATGACTATTCTAGTATATTTGTGGAAAGTAATTCAAACTCCACCATAACAATGACATTTATCATTTTGAATCAATTAGCTTGATAAATTCTAAAAAGGATATTTCAACTTAATTACTAATTTTGAGTTTAAATTCTAAGTATATAAGTGTCTAATAAATACTTAATACATAAAAAGTTATATATAAATATATATATATATATATATATATATATATGATCTTAATTAATTTCATCAGAATTAATTACATCTCATTTGTGAAGGATATCTATATATAATTTATAAATAAACAAAAAAATAAAATAATATTTAAGACAAGTTCTATGTCACAATGATGTATCTGCCTCGTTTCAAGGACAAGTGCATTTTACTTTTATGTGTATGCATGAATAATAATAATAATAATAATAATTTTTTAATATTTATGTACTAATAATTTAAAATAATTTTGTTTTCTCATTCAATCATAAATTATTATTTAAATTATTTTAAAATAATTATTTTAAAAATTGACAAACTATACATAATATATCGTGATTATGTTAAATATTTTATAAAAAAAACTTCCAATAATAATAATGTAATGAGAGCTTGTTCAGTATATTGTAAACAACTTATTTATTTTCAAAATTTAAATAAATCTCTTATATAAAAAAATAAAAGTAAATTTGTGCAGCAAACAATTACAAAAGTCCGTGCTAAATTTTGTTGACGTTTCACAAATCTTTTGACTTAGTGTTCAAAGAAGATTTTTAAAATGGAAAACAATAAAATAAATTAAAGATATTTGCATATAACAGAGAATTATTTTTAACAAGTTCTTTATTAATTAATTAAAATTTATTAAGATTCTCAAAAGTATAAGTTAATCATATTTCAATGAAGATTTGTCATTATTTTTAGTAAAAATTACTTCATATCAATATCACGATCAATAAAAAAGAGGTAAAAGAGGTTCATTAAATAGAGAATTTGAACCCTTTCCTTAAAGGCAGAAAAAAATAAAAAAATAAAAAGGAAAGAAAAATCATCTTATGGTATATAATTTCATTCCAAATTTTAAATTTTTTTATCCATAAAAATTAAACACAATACTAAAAAATTTATAATACTTACATATTTTATTTAATCAACTGAACTAGAGAAATTGTTTTAGTTTTAAATTCTAAATTTGAAATGAATAAAAATCCTTACAATAGGAATGTGCGAATAAAATAAGTATCTAGAATAAAAGAACTATTGGTAGAAATGTCCCTTCTAAATGATGTTCAGTAAGAGAAAGAGAGAAAAAAAAATGTAAGTATGATAATTGGTATAATATACTGCAAGAGAAGAAATAGATATATAAAGATAATTAATTTGTTTTAGCGAGGTGTTTAGAATAGAAGGGTGTTTATGTTTAAAAAAAAGTGTTAATCAATTATTATTTTATAATAATAGAGGAAAAAGTCAACTCAACCATAATAATGACACTTTTCATATATTATTGACGTGTAGATCAATTAGTTCGTGTAGTGTTTCAATACTCAAAAGAAAGAATTTTATACATAACAAATTTATTTGATTTGAATTATCTCTCATTCATTTGTAAAGGATACCTATTATCTACGATTGAATGAGTGTAATTTATTTTACACTATCTTTGTATTCAATTAAATTTAATTATGCAACCCTAAAAAATTGGTTTTCTTTGAAAAATAAATTATTCATGAAGATCACGTCCAACTAGTTTTTGTGACAGAAAGTTACACATTACTATTAAAACACACCGTGTCCTGGGGCTGTCTTGCAAGTTGCATCGCATAGGTACCACACTGACTAATTTAATAGAAAGTAGAAAGATACATAGAGGGAAAAAATGAGAATAAAAAAGGGGCCAAAATATATTGTATAGGTAATTAGGTACATAAATAATGTTATGCATCCTCCACGTACGTCACGTGACAAAAATGCATAGTGGACCACGCCAAACTAATCCAATTTTTACTCATCACTGTGTGGAAATAATCTCTTAAAAGATTTTCTTATCTACAAGACAACCAATGAGCTCAGGCATCGGCAATTCAACACTACCATCAAAAGATTCAAAACTGAGAAAGACAGAGGCTTTCACTACCAACACACACGTTCGATCGGACATGGAATTATGGCCAACAAGGCATCCAAGGGCAGCCACAACTCATCCATAATTTGAACGGCTAACACAAAAATCTGAAATTCTTTTGGACCATCAATTACTTGGAGCTGAATTATTGTTCAGCACTGGACAGCATAAGGCGGCGTTGAAATAGAAGGAAATGCAGTGTGTCCAAGAGTACTAAATGTGCAGTGAGAGAAATAGTACGAGGTGTGTGATGATACTCAGAATATAATGAAAAATATTATAGATGGACCCCACCCAACCCTATTTAATATTTGGAAAGACAAATAAAGAAAAATGGCATGTTGGCCTCTGTTTGGATGAAGAAAGAAGTGGATAGGAAAGAAGTAGGGTAAAGACAAGTAGGAAAGAAGAAAAAATGAGTAGATTTCTTAAGAAATAAAAGAGAAAGAAAAGTTGAGTTTTTTTTTTCACTTGTTGGATAGAAAGTGGAAAAAATAAAATAGGTTTTTCTTATCAAGACATATTTACCCAATTATCCTTGCATATGTAGATTTATTTAAAATAAAAATAATAAGGTCATATTCATCAAAGGTGAGATATTTTTTAGATGGGTTCCGCATAATTTTTTTTTTCTCTTCTCTACTTTTCTCCTCAACTAACAACATAAAATCACATTTTCTCTTCTTTTCTCATATCATTTTCTCTCTTCTCAATTTCTATTCAAACAAACAAAAGAGAAAAAAGAAATAGAAAACCATAAATATAAATAATGTGTAATATTTTTAGATATCTATATATCATCACCTCAATATAATTTTAAATTAGAGTAAATTATATTGATATTTTGTAAGATTGTACGAATTTTTAGTTTGTTTCATTGTTTGCAATAAATTTATTTATAAAAGTGTTTGTGTAATAATTAAAGGAGTAGTGTGATGTTAATGTGTAAGGGGTGGTAGTGTATTGTTTTTTAAATAACTAGGAAAGTTAGTGAAAGTGAAAAAAAAGAGTTCTCTATGAAGAATCAAAATAAGAAAAAAAAAGAGAGAGAGAGAGAATTTTGTATAATCTCATAAAATATTAAGGATCTAAGTATAATTTTCTAATATTAATAATTTAGATGACAAAACAAAAAGGAATTAATCTATTAACTTAGCAGAGAAGGAGACGAGCAATGCTATTCAGTACAAGCACTCTTTAGATGACAAAACAATCATTTTCTTTAAAATAAATTATAACTAAAAATTGAAAAAAAAAAAATATATATAAAGCTTTTTTATATGAAATGAAATGATTAAATCTAAGTCTTATAATAAAATATGGATAATGAAAATTTAATATCATATAATTACTTAAAAAATCATGTGAGTTTTTTAAAAAATCAAGTAATTATTTTATATTAAATTTAAATCTTTCATTTATGATTATAAGATTCAAATTTTATTCTCTTAGTCTCTTATAAGATATTTATTCTCATAAGTCATATATATATATGACAATTTGGACAAAAATAAGAGTACCTTGTGCAATGGGATGGCCAGCTAGGAAGAACTATTGTTCATCCCAACGAACCGGTTTTTAAGATTAAAAGAACAATTTTTTATTGCAATGGTGCACACTTGCAAATGAAAGCAATCGAGGAAAGGATAAAAATGAGTAGATCTGGGAAGGTGTTGGGTGATAAGGATTGGAAAAAGGAAAGGTGTATGCAGTGAGTCGAACAATTTTATTTAAAAAAAAAAATATTTTAACAAAATGGAAAGTAATTTCAATAAAAAGGCATTATTCAACTGTAATGTATTTTTTTAAAATTTTAATTTGTTAATTTGCAAATAAATGAATTATACTTCAAGAAGATATATATTTGTCATATTTATTATTTCAAAATTAAAATACAAATGAATTATCATTTAAAGTAAAATTATAAATAAGTGGGATAGCAGGTGGATCCAATTTAATTTCATTTTTAGAGTAAAAAATTAATAGAATTGAGATCCACAAGAAATAACTTAAAAAAAAATCAATTATTGTGGATGATCTAAACACTTTGGTACTTAAAATACGAAAACCAATTCGAACCGAATACTATAAACTGACCAGGCCTTGACTAATATGCATCAGAATTTTGATGATGGATTCCCATGGCAGCTCATAAATCTATTGGTTGGAGGATTATCCATCTCCACCAGATTGCACATGTTATTTTCCTGAAGAATACATTCAAGTTTTTAATTTTGTATAAGTCTTCAAATTTTAATTTTATTGTCGTTACCTGGTTATTGTATAAAAAAAAGTTATATTCACTCATTTATTTGATAATGGTGGATAGATTAATACGATTTTGTGCAAGTTTATACCTCTTTTTTTCTCTTTTGCACCCCCTTAATTTCCTTTTTCCATTTTTATCCCCTTCCCGGGCTTCCCCTCCTCAATGCAGTCGTCAATTCATTCTTGAAAATATATCGTACCCAAACTACCCATATTAGATGGGTTTGTCATATTCTTTTTCTGTCATTAATGCAGTCATTGATCATATTTGCATTTGCATTGCTCTCGTCGTTCTTTTATGTGTATAATAATTTCTAAAAATATTATTTTTTAATTATTCTACTTTTCTATATGGTAAATAATAAATATATTTATTTTTCTATACAATATTTTCTTTATAAAATAGAAAGAAGATTTATAAAGACCAGATAAATTATCATTTTAATATCTAAATATATAAATAGTTACAATTTAGTCTTTAAAAAAATAAAAATTTTAATTTAGTCTTTATTTCTTTACATTTGTAAAATGTGTGATAATTATGTTTTATATGTAATTTAATGAAAAATTAATTCTTAAATTTTATAATTTAATGTCAAATTAATTCTAAAAAAATCAACAAAGTGAAAGTGATTCTGAACTAACTCAGTACTCTTAGATTAGGTTTCAAGTTTGTCTGTGAATGAAAAAAATTAATTAAATGAAAAAATTTCACTAAAAATAATGAGTCAAATTTTTTAACGAGAATAGTCATCAATAAAACTAACGGATATTTCATACCAATATTATATGATGGTATAATATATATATATTAAAGAACACACCCCTGTCCAAAAAATAAACCCTTTATCTTCCTTTACCAATTACCACACTGGTTATTTTTTGCATATACATATTTTACTCATTTGAAGATCTGAGTGCAACAATTTTTTTTTTAATTACAATATTTATTAAACATTAAGAAATTAGCTTGCGTCATTTACTTATATCGATTTCATTTTATAAATAATTTGTTTCTTAAACTACCCTCCTTAAATAAAAAAATATAAGAGTCATTGAAATTTAAACATCAGTTAAATAAAAATATTTTAAATATAATTTCATTAAATAAAATAAAAGTTAATTATGATGTACTTGTATTGGAGACTAACATACAATAATTTTTTTATTTTTTTTATTTTTGTGACCCGAATGAGTAATAAGAAGAGAATTTTACTTTGAATGAATTAGATAGACCCATTTTGTTTTTCAAGTTAAATATTTTTTTTATTTTTAAAATTAAAAAAATTACTGTATATTTGACTCGTGATAGGTACATTCTTCCATTAACATATTCTCCTCGAAGAATGAAAAAAAAAACACCGTAGAAGCATTAAATAATTATTTCTCACTCAACACAAGTGTAGTAGACCAAACATGAAAACAAACGTACTACACTCTCTTATCATTATTTTTCTTCTAATTAAAATTCTCAAATGATTATTTTCTATCCAAATATTTTATGATAGAATTCAAATTCAAATATAAATAATTGTAAAATTTCAAAAATAAAAAATGAATGAAAACTTAATAAATACTAAGAAAACTACAAGATATGAAATTAGGATTTGAATAAGGAAATTTTGATATTTTTTTATTGAGTGAAATTTGATATTTTGGTTAATGATTTTTAGTTAAAAAAACTAATATATTAAATTATATAAATAAATAAGCAGAAAATAAAAACTTACAAGTCCTAGGAATAAATGGACGAGAGACCGAATTTGTTCAACTTTTTTTATTAAAAAAAAAAAGAAGAAAAGAAAAACTTCATTAATTAAAAATACTTAAAAAATAAAATTCGCATGCAGTACAAATTAATGGAACTAAAAATAAAATTATTTTAGACCATAATGACGTAGAGGGTGGTTATTCAGCACTGGACAATACTGATATTAGATGTTGAAACAGAAGGAAATGCAGTGTGTCCAGAAGTAATATCTACGTATAGATGATACTAGGAAACTACTATATAAAATTGAGCAATTTCCATAACAGACTGTACTGAAAACAGTATAATCCAGCATACACATAAAGCCCAAAAAAATAAATCCAACATATAAACCAGATTGTCTAGCAAACTGATCTACTCACTAGTAATACTGAGTAATCTAGCTAACGAGAATATCCCTTCCAATTTTCCCTCCTATTGTTCCTGAATGCACAGCACCCTATGGAGTATACAATAATGAGAAGAACAAGGAATACGATGTTAACAACAGCCACCCTCTTCCATTCAGTCTTGAAGTTTTGCAGAAAGCCAGCCTTGCATGATTGGCAATTGAAGCACAGAACTGTTTGATTGTTATTCCAAGCATCACAGTCAGGATTGTTGTAACTGGTCACATTTCCAGGCTTCGTCCAGCTCGTTGAATTCTCATAGGTAAATAGGCATTCTTCTGCAGGTTTACAGCATCCAGACTGCACAAAACATCCAACAAATTAATGGAAAATCCATTAAGTAAAGCAGTCACAATTTTTTGCACTTATGATTAAACAAATAAATCTTGCACAATGTATAACTGTATATCAATATCATATAAGAATATCTCATTTTGGAAAATTCTTATGTTCTTGAAGGAAGATATTTTCTTTTAGACCATGTTATGCCACTAACTAGGTGGATCCCACTTCTAGACCCAAATAAATACAAGGGTGGATGCTCTTGGTGGAAGAATGAGCACATAAAAATCTCACTTATATCATTCACAGCTTATTAAGGAACCAGAGATTATTTAACGGCAAGAGAAGTGCACGCTAAATCATGCAGGTTTTAAGAGAAAAATGTAAAAAGTGCACAACTTTTTATCCCAGGCAGCAGCACTAGGCACTAGCATCGTTCAGGAGTATTAAAAAAATAAAAATACTAGTAAATACAAGAATGCCAAAAAGTCCGACGAAAAATACATTGGGAATAAATGAAGTAAAAGAACACAGCCTTTTCAGATGGAAGCCTATCCCAGTTACAAAGACCTCTTTTCAAAAAGACACCATCCTTGACTACTCTACTACTACTACTATAAAATACCAGTATCTCCCAAAGTTGATCTGACGAAAGTTCACTTTTTTCCAGAAAACTACTTGAATTGAAACTCGCGTGCGATAGACTAAGGAGACAAAAAACTTTAAAGGGAGTGGGCCAAAGGGCACAGATACCATCATCATAACCGTGCTTCAATTTCAAGCAAAACCCTAATTCAACCGAAAGCTTATTATGGTCTACTAATAAAGACAACCAAATTTCACGAAACAAAAGCTACATGCAAATATTTATTTATTTTTATTGGCGTTGTTCAATTAAAATTAAAATGAAAATTTCAAACAAGGGAGCTAAAACTTTAATTTTAATTGAATAATAGCCATCAAGATACACCTCAACAACCAAAAGTTTCCTGAAAAAAATAAAAACAACCAAAAGTTTATGATCTACTACTATTTCTTTGACGAGATGATCTACTAATTATTAAGACTACCAAATTTTCAAGATATGAAATTAATTGGATCTTTTCTTTAGTTATTGTTTTCTTTCTTTTTTTTTTGTTGAACAATTATTGTTTTCTATAACTATTTAATCAGAATTGAAGTTTTATCTGTAACTTATACTCATTTTTAATGAGGTAATAAAACTCCAATTCCCATCCAGCAACAACAATTTTTTAAAAGAAATATACACAAATATGATTAAGTGTTTTTCATTGTGAAGCAACCCCACAAGGAAAAAGTTAACAAAACAGGATCTCGATCAAGAACCAGATCCTTCACGGACCACGAACAAGCTCAAATTTTGACAACAACCCAGAAAAGGAATCAATAAAAAAGATCGAAAGAAACAAACCTGAAGCGCGGACAGGTGCTCGGTGTAAAACTGAGTAACGGTGTCGTTTAGAAACTTGGATTGAAACTCAGTGCAGACTTTCCCAGAATGCAAGCAACTACTGATCCTGTTCCACGTCTTAGTGTTATTAACCTTCTTCTGCAGCCAATTCGAGTAATCCCCAAGCCTATACTCTTTATACCCTCTATTAGAAACAACTTCACCAGCGCCCTTGTTGGTAACGACGAAAGCGAAAATGGTGAAGGCGAAGAGAAGAACGATGAGGACAAACATGACGAGGAGGTAGAGCCAGAGGAGCCACGACACGCGGCAGCACGCGCCGACGAGGCCGGCGAGTGAGACGAGCATGAGGAAGACGCCGAGCGCGATGACGGGCTTCTCCAGCCACCGCTCGCACTCGGTGGCGCCTTGCTTGCTCAGCCACACTCCGGCCACCAGGATCGGGATGGACAAGAGGAAGGTGAGGAAGTTAAGGAGTCCGATAACATTGTTGCTGAACCGAACCATGATGAATCAATGAGGGATAAGTATTTGCAGAAGAAGAAGAATGATTGTTATATGTATGATATGAATGAAGGTAGAGAAATAGTTAGGGAGAATGATTGTTTGTTTGTTTCTAGTATATACATATGCGCGTGATGTTTGTTGTGACTTGTTAGTCGGTAACTATTGACAATATTTTCAGATATTAATGCACACGCCACGGTACACGCGATTTCGTCGTTGGAGGAAGAAGAGGCGTTCGGGTTAATTTAGTTAAAACGCGCTTTTTTAAACTAGAATCTGTGCTGGGCTCTTCCTCGGGTCCGCTGGCTTTCTTGAATTTGGTCAATTCCAAGTGGGAAAACCATCAAGTTTGTTTGATATTTTTTTAAAAAATGTATTATTCCGAACGTGTTTAATTAATTTAATTAAAAATACTATTTTTTGAATTTTTTTTTTCAAAAATACTATTGTACTGCTATATTGAATAATGAACATATTTTTTTTTAATTAATTGCTTTACACCCATGTTTAGGTGTGAATTTTATAAGAGAAAAAAATTATGTATAAAAGTATAAAAAAATTTAATTATAATCCGTCATCGTGATATGTTATAAATTTATTAACTTTTAAAATAATTATTTTAAAATAATTAATATAATGATATGTGATTCAATTAAAACGATATTATTTTATACCGTCAATAACATTAAATTTATTTTATAATTGGTTTGTTTATGGCCATAACTAGACTGAAATTTTATTCTCATGATTAAGTAAATTTGATCTGTATATTTTTATTAATTAGATTAGATTATTAGAAGGATAAAGAGAGAGGGAAAATAAAGAAATAAATTCTTTTGAATACCAATATGAAAGTGTTAGGTTTCATATTATTTAATTCTCCCCCGATGATAAAACTCTTTTAGTTAATTTACGTCTCTTAATAAAATAATTATTACATTAAATTTGTAAATTATTTATATTATAATTTCAAAATTATTATTTTTTTCTCTCTATCAGTTTATTTATTTTTTATTAATATTTGGAAATAGAATAATTAAATAGAGATACGTAGAAAAAAATAATTAATATATCTAAAAATTATAAAAAAAATATTATAAAAAACAAACATTTTTTTATGAGAGTCTTATAATTAGAAAAAAAAATTGAAAGGGTTAAAAGATTATTACTATTATAAAAATAATTAATATAGTAATAATATACTACGACCATGCATAGTACCAGCATAGGGTTAAATATTATATGTGTTTAGTAATAATAAATATAGTAATAATATACTATGACAATTAAATCACATGTAAGAGAGACAATGGAGAAGCAGTAGTCGGCAAAATACAAATCCCAGATACGAGAGTAATCAACAGGACCAGCATAGGCAAATTACATAACCACTAAGCAGAATTTTAATCAGAAAAGTAGAAGCTAACTCCATACATAAAAAATCGTATTACTCCTAACGTGTTTAATTAAAAAAATATATGTATTATACTGAATAATAATGAACAGATTTTTTGCAGTAAAAAATCAGATTTTGTAATTAATTTTACTGTCCATAATCCATATTTAGGTGAATATTGTAATTAGTTTGATTTACTACTATAATTAAACTGAAGTTTATTTCTCATAATTAAGTTAGTTTGATTTGTATATTTTTATTTTCTTTAATTATATTAGATAGAATATATGTTTGTGCTAATTAATAGGTATTTTTTAAACCATATTATAAGTGTAAGGTATCTATCAACATTATCGGTAAGCTATTTTTTGTCAAAATTTTGGCTAATCTTCTTTACTAGGACTCCTTCTTTCAATCATTTTTTTTCTTTTACAAAACTTAAATAAATAAAAAACTGTTTAAATGATCTCAACTCAAATTTATTTTAACCAATTTAATGTTAGTTCTAGTTTATTGGTATAATTAGGTTGAGGTGCATTTCTCATAGTTAGGTTGATTTGATTCTTTCTTCATATGATTTTGTTATGGCATCACAATGATGACTACCAATAAGTGTATATATTATTTACATTTATAAGGTTCCATATCATATATAATAATAATTTACATTAGAAGGCTCCATTTTATTAGTTGATAATACACTAATAGTATATATTTATTAATCTCTTTAATTATGAAGAAATTTATTTATAATACTTTAGAACCAGAATTTAAACTACTTTTAAATATTTTTTGTTTAAATTTTATATTCTATTTTTAATTAATTTTATTGCTTTTATCGTTAATAATAATTTTTTATAATAACTTTTTATATTTTATTAAATTAACAAACAAGTATATAATAAAAAAATCAAACTAATTAAAATGTGAGTAACGAATCTAAATATAAATATATAAATATTGAATAAATAAAAATATAAAAATTACAAGTAGTATTTACCTAAGTATAAATTTATTAATTTGTCTTTCAAAAGAAAATGGGCAATCTAACTCCATCCCACACGAGAACAAAATAATTGAAGATTCCATGATGTCATGTCATAAATGATAATTTGTTCTAACATTCACATGTTTTCAGCCGTCAGGATTCATCACAGAAACATGCCAAGTGCCACCTCCAATTAGCCGTCACCATGGGGTGGTGAATGGTAGTGACTTCTATCATGCATGGAAGCCACGTGGGCTACAGTTAAATTTAACAAATAATATATATATATAACTTTGAGAAAATTATCATATAGTAAGATTAAATAAAATCCAAATAGAATGTGTTCTTCCGCGCGGAAGCAGTTAAACATGAGTGTCGATGCTATGCAGGATCTGATTTTGGGCTCATTTAGCCTTTAAACAAAGTAAATTGTAAATAATTAAAATATCAACAATTTGTTTTTTTTTTTCCTTAAAAAAAGATACAAATCAATTATTTTGAATCATAAGTGGCAAAGGCAGCAATTGACAATTGTCTTGTTGGCAGGCAGGTGGCGCTGCCACCGGCTTTGAAGGCTAATTGGAGGTGGCACTTGGCATGTTTCTGTGATGAATCCTGACGGCTGAAAACATGTGAATGTTAGAACAAATTATCATTTATGACATGACATCGTGGAATCTTCAATTATTTTGTTCGTGTGCGATGGAGTTAGATTGCCCATTTTCTTTTGAAAGACAAATTAATAAATTTATATTTAGGTAAATACTACTTGTAATTTCTATATTTTTATTTATTCAATATTTATATATTTATATTTAGATTCGTTACTCACATTTTAATTAGTTTGATTTTTTTATTATATACTTGTTTGTTAATTTAATAAAATATAAAAGGTTATTACAAAAAATTATTATTAACGATAAAAGCAATAAAATTAATTAAAAATAGAATATAAAATTTAAACAAAAAATATTTAAAAGTAGTTTAAATTCTGGTTTTAAAGTATTATAAATAAATTTCTTCAACATAATTAAAGAGATTAATAAATATATACTATTAGTGTATTGTCAACTAATAAAATGGAGCCTTATAATGTAAATTATTATTATATATGTGTGCGCGCTAAATATAACCAACTCAAATCCTAAAGGAAAGAAGGAAGTAGTTTAATACTACTGTGTAGTGTATTATAATACTCTTTATATTCCATTTTATATGGCATTGGTTTTGCCACAGATATGTAGTCCTGCATTGTATAATTTCTTAATATACTTTTTATTTTTAATTAATTATATTTTTCTCATTTATTACATAACAAAAAATACTCCAAATAAGGATGCTCCATGAAAAAAATATTTATTATTTCACTGATTTTATAAAATAATAATTACTGTGATTTGAAATAGTTTTTTTAAAACGTCATATAATATAAAATAAAAATGAGAGTAAATTTTACCCAACTTTAATGCAAGCAAACCTAAAATCAGTTTACCCAAAAAGAGAGAAGGAGAGGGTACCAAAGTCAAGTGATTGATTATTGCATCTACGAACATTGGAAATATCTTAGCGATGAGACGAAATTGAAGAATACGAAGCTGTGTGTCTACTGTCTAGAGTGGCATTTGCAAGTTGCAACACACGTATCTATATTTTCACGTTAAATCAAAGAAAGATGCTTAAATTATCGGTAGTAGCTTTACACTCGACTCGCATTAAATATTTTCAAACGTGTAATCAAATATGCACGAAAGGTCCAAATTAATTAAGGACTTTACTAATAATTATTTCAAGGATATTAATTTATCATTCAAAGAGATGAATCGAATAAAGTTTACACAATTCACACACTACTCAACTAATTAAACTATATTTCTTATGACTCATATTAATTTAAAATGTGAACATGTCTTTCATAAAAAAAACTTGTATAGATGTATTACATTTTTTCTTCAATAATTTTTCTATCATCGATAAAATATTTTTTTCTACTCATAAGTTATTACTAAATGGAATATATCAATGATCATAAAAAGTGATTTCTTTGTTAAGATGAAAAATCTTTAATAATATAATATTTGGAGAATAAAAAAAAATACTAATTGAGATTTTGGATGCTTCAGACCTTCACAATAGAATTGGCATTTACTCTTTTAAAGGTTCCTTCGCTTACTTTTTCCTTTTAGTTCCGTAACTCAGATGCGTATCCACAGAACAATTAAATCAACTTTAAAATCAAAATGGCTTCAACCATTTGTGAAGTAATGAATATCCACAAACTGCCTTATTCACAATTACTCAACAACTGAAGAGAATAGAATGTTAAAGACTTCTCATGCCTCGGAAGGATATCCAAGTGCCACATGATTTCAAAGAGGTCCTGGAAAAGTCCCATTCTCCCTCTGTTCATTCCACCTTTCAACCTGCCACAGTTTAAGTCCACACAAAATTTAAAATAGAGAAATGCTAACCCACCTAGTGGACATTACTGAATCAAAAAAAATATTTCAATACAATCTGTCCTGGTCGTTTGACTTTGACTTAGTGATACTGTAGTATTGCAAAGTGGTTAGTAAGTAACGTGCTTCATGTGGTATAACACCAATCTTTCAAATTTGTGACAAAATAAGATACATGATTTGCTTTTTGCACAAGTGGGCTAAATATATTAGCAATTCTAAGAATGCCCAGACATTAATTAGAAGAGCAGGCATTTTGATGACTAAACAATGTATGTCAGGCAATCCTTGCTTAGGAAAAGGACCAGTGGAGAATCTACACACATATACAAAATGCATATACTCCCACCAAAGTTTGCAACATTTAAAGCAATGATGCAGAAGCACAGCTAAGGCAATGGCTACACAGTATTAAACTGAATAATAAGTCACTCGAGTATACTTTTCCTTTGGCCTTAGTGTATTTGAGAATACTTTACATCTAAAATAAACTAAACCACACCCAATAAACATGATTTACATTCATCATATCTGAAATGTACACATTTGTTCATCTTTGTCAGTGATTGTTCAGACTTCAGAATCAGAATGCAATAAATTAGTTTTGAAGACTGTGTCTCAGACCTCCAGATTTGACTCCTCTAAAGTAAGAAAACATGTTAAGAAAGAGAATATCCACCCATGATTTGGATTAAGGTGGATACACTCTTATTTCCTTAATTACTCCCCCTCACTTTAGAAGACCTAAATCCCAAACTTCCAAGCACGTGAAACTACAAAATGTCTATTGAGATACAACTAAAAAGAGTTCCATATCCTTATCCCTAGGCGGTCTTCAGACACACACATTTATTAGTTCTAGGAAACAGAGAATCTAAGTCTAAAGTGATAATTTTAATAGCAGATCAGAATTGGAGGTTTTATTCTCAATCACAAGCCTCAACTCACAAAAAATACAAAATTACGCAACTATTATTCTTTTTATAAGTCCAGGATGCCATCTATCAGTATTATTAATTTCTATAAAGAATGAAAATACTGAATCTTACAGAGCTTTCATTCAAAGGGCTAACAAATAAAATAACACAGTAGAAACCAAAACCAATATAATATAACAGCAAAAGATTGTTAGAAAACAACTACTAAAATGATGTACACTAGCTTGTAAAAACATTGATTAGTAATGCTGTAAATAAGTAAAGGACATTGGGAATTCAATGATTCCTATCACAACCAAAAACAAAAAGAAAAAAAAAAAGAAAATCTATAGTTCCTAACTGTATAAAACATGTAAAGGACTCAATCTCGAACCATTGAAAACCACAAATCACATTAACTTCGGCTATGGCATCAAGTTATACATTAAAGTACATAATGAGTCAATTCCAAGTAAACCAATAAGCTAGGGGTTGCTTACCCATTCACCCGGGCAAAGGGAGCGGTAATATTTAGCAAATCTCTCACATTCACCTGAGTTTTCACCCTTTGCTGCCAAGCATCTGTAATTAAAATCCATATTATGTAAAAGATTCTAAATAACATTTTTGCAGAACCAGACAGCCAATATCAGGAAATCCACCTATGAAACTCTATGTAGCGAGTGAAACAATGTCTGGTTTGATTTGTTGTAGGAAAACGAAAATCAGCAGGTGCAGTTTTCAGTTCAATCTAGCAGGAAGTAAGAAAATATTATGTTAGGGGGAAAATATACAGATTTACAGAAGATAGGAAGATACCAAACCTGTTGCATCAAAATTCAAATTCAAAACAAGAAAATATGCAATACAGCAGAAAGCTAGAGGGTAATTTTGTATCTGGCCTCTAGTTTCAAGCAATTAAGATAAGCATGACTCAAATATATTATCCATACCCTCCTCAACTCGTGGACGAAGAATGACTTGTATGAATAATGCATGTCAAGTGTCAAGAAATAGGAGGTTCAATACCACCATTTAATCATTTATAGTGAAATTAACTTTGGACAGCTAACTCAAAATGTCAGGATCAGAATCTAAATAAAATGCAGTTGAATAGGAGCATGGCATTTGGATGTAATAACTAAGATATATGCAAAATGTAATCATAAGTAACAAATTAGCAATATAAAGCAAACATTCATCTTGGAATCAAAATTCACAAAATTTCTTCAGGGAAGCAGACACATACCAATACACTATCAGTGAGTATCTTCAAATAGGTATCTCTTGTAAAATTATGGCTGATTAAATTTCTAGATCCTTGTACTTTGGGGGGTGTTCAAATAAGTGTCTCTATTGTAACATGAGTGGGACCTTAAGAATGTGTAACTTTTAAGTCCCTGTAGTTCTAACTTCTAAGAATGTATAATAACTGGATTCCTGCTGCTGCCATTAGAGGCTGGGTTCATGAACTCAATCATTTTTTTTTTCTGAAAACAATATAGATTTCAAAAGTTTGCAACTGGATCCTATAGTTTAAAATTTTGAAGTGATCCCCTTGATTGGGATCCCTGAATCCTAATTACCAGCGGATGACAATATCAGTGATTCAGTGCTCAAATGATAGAACAACTATTTTTTTTTAAAACTATACGAATTAGGAACCCAATTACCAACTTTTAAAAAACGTACTTGAACATAAAAAGGGGCTACATATTAATTAAACTGTACAACCTAAAACTATCAATCAGACAAGGTTAATATATTTCTCTTCTTACATTCACCCCCTCCAATCTAGATTTTTCCCTTCAATAATCTTAATTATTGGCAAAACAACATGAAATTTGAATGGTTGAACCCTATAAGATTATTAACTAGCAAGCACCATAATCAATAAAATTCGAAAATGCTAATCTTTTTACGCAGAGGGAAAAGAAGCAATTCACTACCTCACTTGTTGTATGGGCAAATAGCCAGTGGTAAAATGATTCTATAGATCGGAAAGACAATATAAATAAATTTAATAACAGATTAACATGCTACTCCTCAAAAACATAAAAAAAAAAAATCGGAACCTGAAAATAAGAAAACAAAAAAATGAAAACGGGGATTAATTGAACGAAATCGTCGAGTTTGTTATTCAGCGATGAGAATCAGAGTCGGAGAAAAATGGAAACTTACCTCCGCCATGAGTCAGACTCGATCAACAATTGCGACGAAAAAAAAAATGCAACTTAGTGAATAAATTAATAAGTAGTAACGAGTGGCTCACTTGGGCCTCGAAGTTGGCCTAATTAGACATTTTGATTAATGGGCATAACAATAAAAACCCAATTGAATTCCTCAGCTGAACCATTGTGTGTGTTTGGTTTATCATTGAAAGACTCCAAAAGATAGCAATAGTTGAATCAAAAGTTTTGCAAATTCTTATTTCTCACCAGATGTATATAGAAATATAACCCAATGTTAAACTAAACACACCTTATGTCTTTTAGTCAAGAACATTTATTATACGATAACATTAACTTCCTTAGTAGAAATTATTTTTATATAGAAGATTCGATTTTGAGAGCTTATTTAAGAGAATCACTTGTTGGTATATAGTGTAACATATTTTAATTAAAAAAACAATTTTTTTATCCCTTATTTTTCAATATCTTTAACGGATGCTGTATACAATGTGCTACATGATACATGCTATGCTTGACTAAGAAGTTGAAGGTTCGTGTTCATACTGATACAGTAGGTAAATACGAGACCAAGAATATGAAAAGTTAGCATGGATGGGGATTAAAATAGTCAAGATTCTAGTATTAACGATAATGACAGTGCAATGATAAACATGAACATAAAACCCAAGGAGTCAATATGTATAGCAGCAACTAGTAAGATATATGCTAGTCTGATTTGTCAATAAAAAAGGTTTGCCATAACAAAGATACTACCCCAAATACTTATTACTTGGCTAGAAGGAGCGTCCATCTTTTCTACTTTCTAGCTAGCTCTAGCTCGAAGAAAAAAGGCAGTAAGTATTGTATAAATTAACAGTGTGAAAGATGAGAAAAATTAATCTTAATCACTAATTAATCAACCCCTATATTGTAAATCATCACTACCTCTATTTGGTACGAATTGAGACGAAAAAGAAATACAAAACATGTTAAATCATTTATTTAATCTGTATTATCATTTATGTCTATTTCTAAATTGAATTTCAATGATTGTTTTAAAAAGAATTATCAATAATTAAAAATAATTTTATATCACAATTTAAATTATTTATTATAAATTTAAAGCATAATTTATATATTTATATTAAATAATTTTAAAAAAATTATATATAAAAAGTATTTTTTTATTATATATAATTTTTAGTCATATAAAATAAAATATTTATCATATGCAATACACCAATAAAATACTAACCGTCCATAAATGGTTCAAAATTCAAATTATTTTATTCTTAAACTCAATCTTGACCTTTATTTTTATTTGTGGAATTAAGATTAATTCACCGTATATACACGTGCAAGTGTGCACTTCCACACATTCAATTCATGATGCTGTAAGTTTACACTTGTTTATAGTTTGTTGATCACTTTGGATTTATCTAGAGGTGATCATTGATCTAATCTAACCTATCAACATAACACCGGTTCAAATTAAAAACTCGGGTTAATAAGGTCGAGTAATTAATCAAGTTAAATTAACTTAACAAAAAAATAAGACTATTTTCAGCATTGTTTTTTTATTGGATTCTTAAGCATATTCTTATTCAAGGAGGCTATGAAAGCTATGATGTAAAAACAATTCTTACATCAAAATTAATTCTTAACATTAAAATTTAGTTTTAATATAAAGTATAAAAATATGGAAAAATATATGTGGCTCATTTTAAATTTTTAACTAGTTTTATATGCCAATAGAATATTAAAAAATTAAGAGCCAAAGATGCTCTAAACCAATCAATACTAGTTCGGGTATTATGATCCTACATTTTCAAACATGATAAATCTAATCCGACTACTTTGATGAGTTTTTTATTTTTAAATTTTTATTAATATTTTAAATAAAAACTATGCCTAATATTAAATTTAACATTTTTTAAAACATTATTTAGTTTTTATAAATAATTATTTGAAAAATAAAAAATATATACAAATTCAAAATTCAGTCAGATAATCAAATATTTAAACTTTAAATTTTGTAAAACTAACCTAAATATTAGTTAATTAATTTTTATTCTTTCTTTGTTTTTAGTCTGCTGATCTAATCTGGTCCGTAATCACTAGTATTTATCCAAAGAGTTAAGCATACTGATTTGGGTTTGAGAGAACGATGAAAACATTCAGTCAAGCTAGCTCCAAACTTCGATAAAAGGCTCTTCATCCGTGGTTAAGATAAAGCCAGGTTGCTTTTCTAGATTGTTCTCATCGTATCCTTATAATCTTGAACATGTTTTAGTGGTTTTGCAAATAGGAAAACATATCCTTACCGTTTTTCTTATAGAATATAAATTACGTGCCTATCATATATCCCACTATACATTGTGCTTAAGTGAGTGGGATATATATGCTGCTATTAATGGCCTCATATCAATGATAAAAAAAAAAATAGTGTATAAACTGCATATCTATCTTTCTATTACAAATTTCCACTCAGAAAAGTTGGGATTATGTGGTACATAAAACTATACTTAATTAATAAGATTTCCCTTGGGAATAAAAGTTGGTTGAAGTGCATAACATATGAAGGAAAATTCTAAAAGTACAGCTCTTTTTTAGATATGAGTTGAAAGAAAAAATAGATAAAAAAAGAAGAAGCTAAAAGTATAAAGAAAAATTGATAAATGTGATAAAATACATGATAAAAAATGAAAAGAAAGATAAAAAGAAAGATAGAGTAAAGGTAAAATAAAAGAGAAGTTAGATGCGTGAATATAATAAATAATATTAAAATAAAAGTTTGGGATTCTAATTCATTATTTTTGGGATTTTGTCCCTCCTTATAACAATAATTAAATGAATACATGATTTTTATTAATAAGTTGTTATTGATAATTTATCGATCTGTTAGATTAATATAATGAAATGAAATTATTAACCAATGCAGTTCAACTGCTATGATAGTAGGGGATTATTTATGTTTAACTAGTAATTTTAAGTTAGAATTTTGAATAGGAAAATAATTCTTGGACATCTCTTATGTGTCTGCACCCAAAGAGGGATATAAAAAGAAAAAAGATAAAATGATTGATTTAATTAGTAATGTGAAAGAAGAAAGAAATTAGAGGCATTGAATACGTTGTTATGTTAAATGTTTAGAACAAAGAAATTTGTGGTGTGTAATAGCTCTACATGGTTGAGTGGGATGAGAAGGATACGTGTGCAGTTGTACCAAAAAATATAATGAAATGGAGCAACTATTGTTTGAAATTTCATAATCTAAACTACAGATGTATGATGTATATCTGGGACAAAGGCTGCAAGTGACACCCCCACTTCGTAATGTCGCAGTAGGCCTCCATCCCTAGGCTAGCTAAGCTATCTATTCTCAACTATAAATAGCATCCATCTCAAAGCCTCTTCACAGACATTTCTAACCACTGAACTCATCTCACTACATTAATATTCCCTTGGGTTTCATTAATTGTGACATTTAGCTTTTTTTATTGAACCGTGTCAATGGCCGCTACTATGAAGGCTTTAGCTTTTGTTGCTTTGCTTGTTACCATTAATGCAATAGTGTGTGAAAGTAGAGTGGCGAGAAAGGACCTTGGATTGGACCTTGGTGGGGTGGGAATTGGGGTGGGTGCTGGGGTTGGACTAGGCCTTGGTGGTGGGGGTGGTGCTGGTTCTGGTGCAGGTGCAGGCTCTGGCTCTGGCTCTGGCTCTTCGTCATATTCAAGTTCTGGCTCCTCTTCTTCTTCATCAGGGTCAGGCTCTGGAGCAGGTTCTGAAGCTGGTTCCTATGCAGGATCTCATGCTGGCTCAGGCTCCTCTAGAGCGGGTTCTGAAGCAGGTTCATACGCAGGGTCTCATGCAGGATCAGGATCATACGGTGGTAATGGAAAGTAATTAATTAAATGCATGCCAGTTAAACCATATCAATTATATGCATGCTGTCCTGTGGAGAAAAGAACAAGTCGGTGTCTTTGTTAGTTCACTAGAATTATACTTTAGTAAGTAAGCAAAAATAAGTTGATGCATGTGTTGTGTCCATCCTGTTCTTTTTCTTTTGTACAAGTAGGAATCGTGCTTCTCCCTGTGTCCAATATGCAATAGTTTCCTTGAAAGGTGGTTGAATAATAATTAAATCATGTATACGTGTCTGTTACTTTGTTATTGGTTTATCCAGTGACAATTCTATAATATATCAACTATGGCTTTTATAAGTAGTGGCTGCCTAATGCGCTAATCATTTATGATTCCTTCTTGTTAACTACTGTCTACTATGCGAAAACACTTCTTGTTAACGTACAAATTTCGCTTTCGGTCATAAGCTAGGATTTCAATTTTCTTGTGTAAAACTAAGAACAGAGACAGGGCATATATAAATTCTATTAATAATTTTAAAAACAGAAAACTGTTACTAAACCAAATTAATTCTATTATAATTTATTATGTATCAGAAAAGCTGTTAAACTGTAGGCTTATATTTTTTATAAAAAAAAAAGTGTTTTATAATAAAATAAGCATTTTTTTTTTTTACTTTTTTATGTGATAAACACGGATTCCTCAACAATTCAACTTGGATAATTGAACACTCTCCAACCTTGTAGGAGAGATGTTCGAAGCTGAGAGCAAACTCACCACCTTTTGATTATAATAAATCTATCAGGAAACTAATATACAATTAGCTATGGCATATTGTAAAACCAGCTAGACATGCAGCACAAATTGAACATCCACCTTTAACTCTCTCAAAACGAATTAAGAGCACTAAAATTACTATAAAATACGGTTAATAACATCAGCTGAAGAACCAAAATTTCCTTTGCTTTTATAATATTTGCATCATTACTTCCAAGAACTGTGTCAACCACCATTAAGAAGAATTATCTTTTAAAATGACATAAATGAAATATATCTAATTACAGGGATATCCTTTACTATACAAATACAATATCACCTCCTTTTTCACCACAAACAGTTCAGGATCCAGATCATATTTTAATAATCCTTTGGCAACCTGTTTTTCCAAACACTTTGGTCCCTTACACGCAACATCCACGGCCAATTAATACATATTAATGAAAAGCAATTTACCAAGAATACCAAAAAAATAAAATATATGCAAATTTGAATATTGGACTAAAACTAATTTTTTAAAATGTAGGACTAAAATCACGAAAAAATAACCAAAACAGTGGATCAAGAATTAAAAAATATTAAAATTATAATTTAGCCTAATTCTTTAATACACAAAGATAGTGTAAACTAAAAGTTTGCATTAAAAGATCGGTTTAAGAGTTTTTACTAACTTAAAATTTTAATTATACAATCATTTTATTTTAATAAACATGCAACAATAATCCTAATAAATAAAAAGGCGCTTAGAATCAATAAGATCCCACAATTGAATTCAATTAATCTAAAAATGCAAATACAAGGTGATTATTAGACAAGGGTGTATGGGTGTGTACTTAGAAAAAAAAGGAAGTGTAAGTAGCAATTGCCCTATATTAACCTAGAACTTAAAACCCATAATGTTAATCCATTATGTACCCAACTGCCTTTGAATCCACCGGTAAGCAAAAAATAAATAAAATAACAAGGGTCATCCACAGCTTAATTAATTAAATTTAGTGGGCGTTTATTTGACGTACTAAATTATACTCCTGGATATAATACTTTCAGGAATACTATTATTGAAAATATTATTATTCTCATCAACATGTTTAGTAACTATTTAATATTTCTTAAAATATTTTAAAATTTATTTCAATTCAAAATTGAAAATTATTTTAGAAAATAACTTTTATTCCCATGGAATATATTATTCTCATTCTTTTACATATGAGAATAGAAAGTAAGCAAATCATGTGTGTTATATAGTCCTAGGAAAAAATTATGTCTGATATCATTCTCATCTGATATTTTCGGAAATAAATTTATATGACTCGAACCAAACTCCATCACTCTTAGATTAGAAAATTCACATAAATTTGAAACCCCACGAGTGCAACAAAGCAAAACCAACCCAAGGTTCCCCTTGTGTGATTGCTGCGGCTGAGTTTAATCATGGAGGCTTAAATGTTACGAATGCCATGAAGATGATTAAGGGCAGGGAGAGAGAGCCAATTATTTATAAGATATTTCATGGATTGATTCTTTAGCAACACATCTAAAATGTTACTTTTAAATTTTCTTACAATATTTTTTTAACCGGTTATACTAAAAACTGATTTTGAATTCTAAAAAAAATGGATTTAGAAAATACTTGCTAGATCAATTCTGTGTACAATCGATCTAAAAAGTCCAGTATAAGTTTTCTAATTTTTCCGTCAAAAAAAAGTTTCTAATTTCATATATGAGTTCATATTTTTATTTTCACACTAATTAAAAATTTCTCATTATTTGTCCCGACAACTTAAAAGACATTTCGAAAACATAAAATTCAAAAGGATATTAAAAACGTTTTGAAAAAAATGATGCTTCCTCTAATATATATATGTCTGACTTTCCTCTAATATTTTATTTTGATGCAAAAATTAAGCCGAAATTATAAATTATACGTATTAAACACCGGCACCCCAAATCATCAGCATCAAATGGCATGATAACTATAGTTATAATACTACAGATTTAGGTACCTTGACGATTTCTCAAGCAAAAAGATACAGGGAAATAAATCGATTTGTATGAATCCTATAATCTAAGCAATAAATGTTCCCCAAAAATACATATTCTGGATTTAGCTTGGCCCAAAAGCTTGTTTGACATAATTAATCCGAAAAATCTCCATTTTTGTTTTCTTGTTGATTTCAACAAATGTAGAAGAAGAAGCAGGGAAAGTTTCAAAGTAAAAACCAGAAAAAGAGAGAGAGAACATGTTCCCATGATACGCCAGCTAGCTAACATAAAACCACAACCTCACCGCCTTTTTCTCTCCGTTGGCAATTGGCATACAACGGTGGATCAAGGAACCAATCCAAGTCAAAGAAACGCATATTCTATTTTTATGCATTTAAAGATTAATTATACAATTTTAATTGAATGTTTTTCTTAGACTAATTTGTAAATGTTGCAAATAATTCGTTTCAATAAAAGTGATGTTTAATTGAAAGGAACAGTGTGACATAACTTTGTTTTTTTTATACTTTGTTCTATGTCACCAAAAAAAAAATCTAAAATTTTGTTAAATAGAAACATAAATATGGAGGGATTCGCTTTGGCACATGAACCAAAGTGGTAAAAAAATCCCGTGTGTTACGTTGTTATTCAATTTGTTTAATGCTCTCTAGGCTCGTACCGTGGTAAACTTTTTGTCTCCTGCGCACACGCTTTGTTTACGGGACAAACCTTGGATTACTAATAGTTAAAAATTAAAGAGTAAATTAGGTTGATACATTTTGAAGCTTTTCCATATTGCGCATAATTTTTGTCTTTTTTATTGCTACGTCAATTTGCTTAATTGTTTAAAAATATTATAATGATATATCTTATACATTAAAAAAAATTTAATCCTTCAAAAATATTAAATCATATATTTCTATAAGAACAATGATGGAATTACATTAACCCTACCCCCTCCAATTTATGGCATTTTCTTTTTACATCTGTTTTAAAAGAAACTCGTTAGGGTGCAGAAATATATTCCAGATTTCTATAATAAAAAAAAAAGTATGTTTCAGTGGGAAAGATTTTAGTTTATCAATGAATTAAAATAACATAAATAACCAAATTCGTTTATGAAATTATGAGTTGCTGAAAAATTAATTTTTGAAAAATAAAAAATTTAAATTTATTTATTAATATGTAAAAAGTATGATAAATTAGTTTTACAAATAATTTAATAATTAATTAATTTATAAATTTTATAATTTAATATTAAATTGATTATAAAAAATATAATTTATTATCAAATTAATTTTTAAATATTATAACTTAATAATAAAATAATCTCATAAAATTAATTTATGACATTTTTTATATATGCACAAATTTAGTCATTCAGGAATTTTTGTACATAGTTTTTATGTTATTTTCTAAATATCAATAAACTTATTATACTACGTAACAATTTATGATTGGGTATCATAAAAAATTACTAGTATTTTTAGTCAGCAAACCAGAGTTAGGGAGAGTACACAGGTTCAGGTTCGCTCTTTCCCTAAGTGGCCAGTGGTCGTGGGGCTCATGTCCTTGCTAATCCCATATTCTTAATATTTGCGCTTCGCATTTAATTATTAAATCTTTAAATTAAAACCTAAATGATGGATAGATAAAGAAAAAACAAAACCTAATAAAAATTGCTTAAAACTGAATTGTTTTAGGAATAAAAAATAGAAACATGATAAGGATTACATCACACTCATATGATTACTGTTATTAATACTAATTCGTTGATGCTTCTAAGATATTTTATTTTCCGATATTTGGTTTTGGCACAATGTTCTCTAACTCTACTGAAATCTATTTAAGAATTCAATAAGAGGATAAATAAGTCAAGTTTGAAATTAAAGATTGATTAATAAAAAATCTGCTTACTTCATAATTGACTAGTTTATTTCAATAAATAAAATTTGAGATTAAGATCTGACTTGTTTAAAATATAGAGTTGAAATTGGATTGTTTTTTTTATAAAAAAAATTGAACTTGTCTTCTTCTTTTTTATGAGTGAGAAATTAAAAACAGAAACAAAAAACAAAGGAAAGAAAAAGAGAAGCAGGAAACTAAGGCCTGGTATATAAGAGATACCACTTGCATAAATTATTTGAACATGTCTTTAAAAAATAAACTTTTTTTAAAATTAGTATTTAACATATCAACGAGGTTTAAGTAATACATATTTTATTTTTTAAAGTAAAGTCTTAAATTACTTTTCCTTTGGAATAAATTACATATTATTCTATATGAATATTCAATATATACCTAAAACTCAAATTCAAATATCACTTATTTAACTAAAACGGTCTAAGAATTTTATGCCGATTGGTTTAGTAATAAATTCTTAGATTTAAACTTTATATCAGGAAAAAAAAACCTTACAAAGCAAGTTAATGTCAGTATGTTATTATTATGATGTTAGTATATATTTAATTTTTTAAAGTAACTTTTTTTATTTTTCTTTTGATTTATATCATTGGTATCATTCACTATTCTTTTCAACTATTTAACAAAGTTATACATCTACGACTTAAACTTAAATTTACAAATTAAATTAAAACAACATGACAATCTCATGTTGATTAATCAACACGTTTGACAATAAAAATCTTAAATTTTAACTTTATACGAGGACAAAATTCTTAAGAAAGTTAATGTCAACATGTTTTTAATATGCTAATAATACATATTTTTTTTAAGTAAGATCTCATTAATTTTCTTTGGTATATACCACAAATATTTTCTATTATTTTCTTCTAGTATTTAATGTAAGTGTTAATCTAAGACTCAAACTATAAATTACTAGTTAAGTTCAAATAACTCCAATCCTAATTGATTGTCATGGTTGATGATAAAGTCTTATATTTAAACTTGATATAAAAGACAATTTTTTTCCTAACAAAATCAATATCAATATTAGTATCAAAACAATGTACATGATTGTAGGAACAAATTCTTTGTATTTCATCTTTACTAGAAGAAGTAGTGTATATATTATGAATTAGTACAATAATATATATTATTATATACTCCGTATCTATCTCGGATATTTTTGGAGTCCGAAGCAAAATTTTTTTAAAAAAATCTTAAACTATAGAAACATATTTCATAAATAATTTATCGACAAAAAAATTCATAAACTTATAAATTCAACCATAAAAAGATAATACATAAAATTTTTATATATTAAAAAGTTCATTTTGTGCATGTGTATTGTATATATTAACTAGTATATATTATTTTATTTATTTTTACTGGAAGTAGTATATTTACTATTAATTAGTATATATATTATTAATAATATATAATTTTCTCACTGAAAATTAATATTACATATACATATTGAAAGAATTTGAGAGTGAGGGGGGTAAAGCCTATAGGACCTGCTTTGGCCCGTATATCCGTCCATGCATAATAGATTATAGGGACAACCCTAAAAAAAAAGACCTTCGTAATATCTACCGTTAAAGTAAAATCAGCCCTCTCTCTTCATAAGCTACTATGTCTATTTGCCTCTGCATATGGAAATTGAGATTGTCCTTCTTGCAACTTACCATACTCATTGACTTAACATTTAACATATTACCACTATTACATTTGGTATTTATAAATTATAACAAAAACATTTTTTAAGAGATTCATTTCTAAATGTCTCACTATATTTTTGTCCCCTAACAATATTTACTCCTTCGGTCCCTAGTCAACATGTTATTAGTATATTACTGATACATAATTTTAAGAAAAGTTTACGTTAATATGAATTACTTTAATTATAATTTGATGGATTAAAAAAATCGATAGGTGTTTAAAGATCCATGTAATCTGTATGAATATACGGGTCAACTTATAGTTAGCATAAAAAATTATTCTTAATCAAATATATAAAATATTAAGTTGATAGTACAATTTAATTCAGTTGATCTTTAACTAAAACCTATCAAAACGTGGATTGGATACTGTTAGTTAAGTTAGGTATCATAAGATTACGGGCCGGTCTTCTGTATTTCGTCGTCAGTGGATTAGAATTTTTAATCTCATAGGTGGGTGGCATTTGTAATGAGAAAATGAACAATAGTACAAATTCCATTTACATTACAGTGCCATGTGTAAGGAGGCAGTGAACATTGAAGAAATAAATACAGTAAAAAAAATTCAACTGATGAGTCATGACACGCACTCTTTAAAAAAAAAGAAAAAAAAGTCCGCTCCTCTGTTTTTAATTTTCTCTCTCCTCCTCCCTGTCCGTTCTTTAACGCGTTCACGCGTATACTTGTCCCTTCTCCGTGGGTGAGCACTATATATACCCACCCCTCTCTTTTCCTCTAGCAGCAGCTGCAGGAAAATTAATGCCCCTTTCATTTTCTCTGCATCTGTAGTATCTATCACCAATCAATTCCACTCTTCTTCCCATCAAACAACAAAAAATCAATCTGGGAAACAAAAACAAAATGCCGTCATTAGAGGAGGAACTCTTCCCATCAACCCCAGGAAAGTTCAAGATCGAGCGGTCCCACCACATGAACCGCCAACTCTATCGCTGTTTCGCCTCCACCAGCACCATGTTCCTGTGGGCCCTCTTCTTAATCGCCCTCACCGCTTCCTATCTCAGCTTCCAAGGCTTCGTCGATTCCGGCAGCCGCTACCTCACCGCCTCCTGGGGCGGGATCCAGTGGGAGAAGCAGGTCCGCACCTCCGCCCAGATCCACCGTCAAGGCGGCATGTCCGTCCTCGTCACCGGCGCAGCCGGCTTCGTCGGCTCCCACGTCTCCCTCGCCTTAAAACGACGCGGAGACGGCGTCGTCGGACTCGACAACTTCAACGACTACTACGATCCGTCCCTCAAAAAAGCCCGCAAGTCCCTCCTCGCCACGCACGACGTCTTCATCGTCGAAGGCGATGTCAACGACGCGAAACTCTTGGCGAAGCTCTTCGATGTGGTTGCTTTCACTCACGTGATGCACCTCGCGGCGCAGGCTGGGGTTCGCTACGCCATGGAGAATCCCCACTCGTACGTCCACAGCAACATCGCGGGCCTCGTCACGCTTCTCGAGGCCTGCAAAACCGCGAACCCTCAGCCCGCTATCGTCTGGGCCTCGTCCAGCTCCGTCTACGGGCTCAACGAGAAGGTTCCCTTTTCCGAATCGGACCAGACCGACCAGCCCGCTAGTCTCTACGCCGCAACGAAAAAGGCCGGTGAGGAAATCACTCACACCTACAATCACATCTACGGTTTATCCATCACCGGTTTGAGATTCTTCACCGTGTACGGACCCTGGGGGAGACCCGACATGGCTTATTTCTCTTTCACCAGGAACATCTTACAAGGGAAACCTATTACCGTTTACCGCGGTAAAAACCATGTCGACCTGGCTAGGGATTTCACCTACATTGATGATATTGTGAAGGGTTGCGTCGGGTCGTTGGATACTTCGGCTAAGAGTACCGGGTCGGGTGGGAAGAAGCGTGGACCCGCTCCGTATAGAATATTTAACCTGGGGAATACTTCGCCGGTTACTGTTCCTACTCTTGTGAGTATATTGGAGCGGCATTTGAAGGTGAAGGCGAAGAGGAATATTGTGGACATGCCTGGAAACGGTGACGTTCCGTTTACTCACGCGAATATTAGTTCGGCCCGGAGAGAGCTCGGGTACAAGCCCACGACCGATTTGCAAACCGGGTTGAAGAAGTTCGTCAAGTGGTATCTTTCCTATTACGGCTACAATCACGGCAAACCTGTAAATTAATAAATTTTGTTTTGTTTCCTTTTTATTCGGGAAGGGTTTTCTTTTTCTTTTTCTTTTTTAGTGTGGTAGGTTTTAAGTCACAGATAGAAAAAAAGAAGAAGAAAGAACCTGGTCAAGAAGAAGAAGGGAAACTGGATTAAAAGGAAGAAAGAAAAGAGGGGGAAAAAAAGAGAAAAGAAAAGAAAAGAAGAGAAGGAGAAGATTTACATTCTTTACTTGGGAGGCCAGCTAAAACAGCTGTTGTTCCTTCGTTGATTTCTTTTCTTTTTTGGTATTAATTGGTGTTTTTTGTATTTTATTTTTTACATTTTCTTATTCTGTAAAGAAAGAAAGTTCGAGTTCAACCTCGATTTATTTAGTTGTTGTTTATATTTAAATTTAAATGTTTACTTTGTCCTAAAGTTGATTAGAGCGAGAAATGCGTTGCACCGTAATTTTCGTTTGGTTTGTTGGTTCGTCCGTCAATCATCGCTCCCTTGTGAAGTGTTTAACCATTGAACTCTTACATTTAGTCAATCCAATAGGCATAAGGAGGATAAGTATAAGTTTTGTTTTACATTTTTAGACATTGAATATAGAGTGAGAAGATTTGCAAGAAATATAAGCGAACAATTTGTTAGGGATAAAAGTTCAGGATAGTTTTTGGTATATAATGAAAGTATTTTATTTGTTAATTAATTACTTATCGAATAAAATATGGTGAATTTGGAGGAGGGGATTTGATAGGTGGAGACAGCAAGGATGACAGGAGCAATTGGAGAAGTACGGTAGGATGTGGGAGTGTGGCCGTTGGATTTGGAGGAATTAGATTGGTATATTTGTCCAGCTGTAAAGTACTTACGTAGTAGCAAGTGCAGTGGCGGTGGGTTCAGCAGCTTGCCGACACTCACTCGGGTCACCAAAAGAGGCATGCTGGATGGATGGATGGTGTAATTTTTTTCTTTTAGATTTATAGGTGGATAGTTCATCGTTTTCGTTTTTGAAATATCACATATCAATCTAATTTTTAATATGATAATATTCAGAGACTAATATTTAATAGATTGCATAATACTAGTAGTATAATTTATATTTAGGATTATTTTGTATAATTGATCATTTTTTCCTTTAGGCGGACGTGGATGTGAACATTATTAAAGGTCTGGGCTTTTCTAGTGGGTCCGTTTGCATTGTTGTTGGTCTGGATGTGAGTGTGATCCGGTTTTCTTAAATTCCGGAAAACTTTATTCTTCTAACATTTTTATCAGTTTTTTTTTTATCATATTATATATTTATTATATCTATATATTTCCCTCTATTCTCTTTTTACCTGTCTATGTATCATAAAATAATTATGATGGGGGAAAATGGAATCCAATAACAAATAAGGTTTGTCCGTGTTGTGCGAATTTGCTTCAAATGGGCCCCTTAGCCTCTAGAGGCAGAGATTTATTTGCGTGTTAATCATTGCAGGTTTTGGTGTTTGGAGTGTATCTTTTCTAAAATGGCATGCTAAAGGCTAAAGCAACGGCTTAATCTAATTCATTTGTTCTAGATTAACATAATACAACGTCACATCCACCGACATGCTGTATGGGCCCAATTAGCATGTGAGTTGGTGTGTCAATGACCTTAAATAAATAAAATAAATCTATACATTAATTTTTTTATTGATGTATTTTTTTTTACTAGTCTATTAATGTATCCTTACTATCTTATAAAAAAATAAATGCATCCTTTAAAAAAATGTGTTAATGCTTTAAATTTTATAAATATTTAATATCTAAGAAGATTTTGAATGACATTTATAATTAATTGTTTATCAATTAGCTAAAACCAACAACGCAGTTTGCTTCATGATTTTTTATGAAATGAAATTATGAAAAACAAAAACTTTAAATATGGGAGCTTTGGGATGTTGTTATCACTTACCAAAATTAAGCAGCTTGTGCAGTTTAGCGAGTTATTGATAGCTCTTAAATAGTAGTAGCTGCATATCTTAGAGATGTGCGTTCAATAAAAAGGACTCTTAATTTACCGACTGAGACTATGTGTAGGCCAGCTTGGATTGATTGACTAGCATGAGCGGTGGTTGGTTGAAACTATAAACTTTTTGCTTGGATAAGAATGTGAAGGGACAAAATAGTGAATCAACTTTATTTATTTTTTCCATGGAAAGAGACAGAGAGGTGTTATATGATACTGTGTTCTAAAATTATCTCAAATCACATGGAGATTGTTCTTGCTCGGAATCGGATTTTAAGTTTTGCAAACGTAGAGGATGAGTGCAATGTCTAAGAATGAATTGAGTACCTATTCCCCTAATCATAAAATCTCAATCATTCAAGAGCTGAGGTCACGAATTGATTATAAATATCATTTATTTTTAATTTACTGAGACATTGTTTTATTAAAGATAAAATTGTGACGATATATTATACATCTAAATGAATAATGTCTCAGATATGAGAATTCTAATGATATTTGTAAACTGTGACACTCAACCAAACACTTAAGCGGATAATATTTTGGATACAAAAACCCTAGTAATATCTACGAATTTGTGATTGGGAGACTTATTTTGATAATCATAAAGTCCCACATCGTTTGTAAGCATGCTTTCATCTCAACCCATTGAGATGTTTTTTTACAAGGATAGAATTATAACGGTTAACAACTACTTATACGAACAATACCTTAAATATAGAGACCTTAACAATACCTACAAATTTGAGATCTAAGCTCAAATGGTCTAACTCTTAGTCAACATTAGTTTACTATTATATGAAAATTATTGGAAACGCTCTTAGTCAACATTGGTTTATTGTTGTGTACCAAAATGCTAAATACCTAAACAGACAATATCTCATATACATATTTAACATAATCTTTTTAGTAATGGACCAGGTGAAAGAAATCTTGCAATGGAAGTGACAAAAATTAATGTAATTTAATGAGTTAATATGTGTTTGGAGAACCTCCAAAATCATGATAAATTATGGTGAGGTGGGTCAACTTTAATTTTGACCAAGTTTTACATGTTTGGATTGTTTTCAAAATCATGGTCAAATCAATTATGTTGCCCAAAAATCATTGTGGAATTGAAGCAAGTAGAAGTAGTTTCTACTTATATCAAAATTAATTCTACATTAATCATTTATATAAATTAATTTCATTAAAAATCAAAATTTCCATCACTAATTTAAACACACACAAAATGAATCTTGTTTCATAATTAATGGATTTCGCATACAACAAAAAATTATTTTTTTATTTATAAGAATTGAACATAATATAAAAAAATTTACATCACTTATATCTTATTCAACCAATTAAGATAGACTCCCTTCATACATATAACAATAAATTAATGTTCTAAGAACATCTACAGTAATTTTCATACACGTAACCCAAACTATGCTACTTCAATCTAAAACAATTTAATTAATATTTCTCCATTGAGAGTTTTTATAGTAACAAGTTACTCAACTCACAAATCTCTCCTACATTTAATATAAAGTCGAGTAATTCCCTAATAATAATTACTCATATAAGCAATAAAATAATACCTGATCACTTAATGGATTTTGAATTCTTAACTGATGATAAATAATAAAATAGAAAAAAATAAAAGTTAAATAATAAAATTAAAATTGATGTATAAAAACATATTTAAACTTATTTTAAAATGTTTTTCATCAAATATAAAATAAAGGTTATATATACACTTATTGTCTCTTAGCAGCATAGTAGATACCCTCATACCCCACAGTTCTGCTTTAAGAACCGAACATCCCTTCATCATAGCACCATAGCCACAAATAAACATACCTGTATTGTCTCTTAGCACCCCATCACAGGCCGCCAGTCTATGACTGTGTTTATGTCACTATGTCAGTGAGCAAGATTTTTCGATCCTCATAAATGCTTATCTAACTAAACCATTACAAATTCGTTACAAATATAATTAATTAATCCTATTACTGTTTCTTGACATGCTAAGCACAGACTTAGCTCTTTGTGAAGCAATTATGAAGCAATTATAATATACTCACAAACCTATTTCTTTCATGCACTATATTTGACTTTGAACATGCGAGTTTCTTTATGGATACACCACTTTTATCACGTTGTCATCTCCATAATCATTAAATAATAATAAAGGATAAACGTTTCCTGAAATGAAGTTTTGCTTTAACTTGCAATCTACATTTTAACAACTTCAGGGGATTCCATAAAAAAAACTTTCTCTAAAAAAACAAACAAACAAACAAAAAACTTCAGGGGATTATAATTTAAATAGGGTAAATGAAACCAGAAAAAACAGTTTCCCTTTTTTCCGTGGTTATATATATATTTACTTATATATTTCATGTTATGTTTGCTTGAACATAATTAAAAAAAGAAAGAAACTGAAAATGTTTAATTACTTTTTTCCTCATGTTTGAATATAATAAGAAAAATAGAAAGAGAGGAGGAAAAAAAAAGTCTCGTGAATCTTACATAAAAATATTTTTTTTTTCTTTTCATCTATAAAATAGGAGTTCTCTACAAAAAAAAGGAGAGAGAACCAAAATTGTATAAAATAACAAACTAATCCATTTTTTACCTATTATTAAATTTTTATATTAATATATTCTGTTAAAATTAGAAAAAGTTTAATTACTTTGCGGGTCAAGAGTTTTATAAATTTTTAATTAGATTTAAAAATTTGTATTGGTTTTCTGATTAGATTGATGCATTAGGACCTAATTAAAAAATAAATATAAATTTAGAGATCTAATTAAAAAATATATAGAAAATTAATTAAAAATGATCAAATCCGGTTTATTTGAAGAAAAAGATCTTAATCCCGATTATTTTAAAGTTGGATCGAAAGCATACTTTTCATTAAATTTGATCGAGAATTATTTATAAAAAAAGATAAAAGTCGAATAATATCGATCAAATCATTATATTTTAAAATGTTTTTGATTTAATTTTACCGTTGATTTTAAAATTAATGGTCCTGAAAATTTCCTCCCTAATTGGGCGTTTCACATCTCCGCATCCTTTTACTACCACCAAGTGTGAAGTTTCCACAAAATCTGGAGAGACAAGAGAAGTGAATCCAAAGGAATTAATTAATTGTTAGTGGAATGCGATTCACTCTTCTTTCCCGTGCGCCTGCTCCTTTTCTTTCTACCGCCTTCCTTAAATTCAAATTCGTTGCACCTTCCGCAGCGACTTTCACTAGGGTTTCTCGCATGGCCGCTTCACCTTCTTCCGCGGCGCTTCGCGACGGCGCTCCTTTCGCTTCCTCCGCCATTGATTTCCTCTCTATCTGCCACCGCCTCAAGGTGCTTCTTAGTAAACTAGCTTTCTATTCTGTAGTAATGTACTTCTTCGTTTATCAGAAGTGCCGCAGAAATTAAAGAGATAACGGTTGTTTATTTTTGGTTGCTAAAATTCTCAGTACGTGTTAATCTAAGCTTGGTTTAAGTTTTATTTGATTGGCTTTATGTGACTTCAATAAAAGCTCGATTGCTCAAGTGCTGTTTGTTTGTTTTTTTTTTATTTTTTTTGCTTTGCCTGCTTTTAATTTGTTGTGCCCTAACTTGTTTGGATTTTGTGTGGTATTTGAAACAGACAACAAAGCGAACAGGTTGGGTGCGAAAAGATGTTAAGAATCCAGAATCTATAGCCGATCATATGTATCGAATGAGTTTGATGGCTCTGGTTGCATCAGATGTCCCCGGTGTAGACCGAAACAAGTTAATCCACCTTCCTTTTTCCTCAGCTGTATATATGTTTATTAATGACTTTCTTTTGGCAATGCACCTTTTAACCTTAGGATGGGAGGTAGGTTTTCTGAAACTTTTTTTTTTTCTTTCAGGTGCATTAAAATGGCTATTGTTCATGACATTGCAGAGGGTATGCTAATGCTTGCTTTGTGTTATTTGTCTGTGCCTGGTAAAAGTGGTTCTGCATGCCTAAACTATTGTTTATGAATAATGATATAATATAGTGGACAAGTTTGGCTGAATTCAGCTGGAAAGTAATAATCTGGTGAAATGCAAATAAACCGAAACAATGGATGAGACTGAGTGAATGCATGGGCCAGGTTACGTTTGAATTTTGAAAATAGATTAGTTACGAATACCATAGTGTTGCAGGTGGAAACCCTGACAGCAATAAGTTTTTATGATGCAATTTGATTATTGATCTGGAAACTAACACATACACATAGATTTCTCCCCAGCATTCTGCTGTTTTCATGTTACACGCGATGATAACTTGATAAAAGACTGGAAGTTCACATGAGTGAATTTGAATTTCATAATGCCAGCTGGTTGATTTGATGCATGCAAATTCACAATGTGTTTGTAACCCCTATTTTGGTTTTATTAAAGGAGATTTTGGGTTTTCAAGTTATTAGGAGCTTGAACACAAGAGTACAATATCATCTATATCTCATGCTCTCTTCAAAGTTCTGATCTACAATTTCATTTGTTCACTTTGGTGCTTTCTTTAATAGCAATTGTTGGGGACATAACTCCATTGGATGGAGTTTCTAAAGCAGAAAAGAATCAACGAGAACAGGCAGCACTAGATCATATGTGTAAAGTACTTGGAGGAGGATCTACAGGTACTTTTTTTTCACTCTGTACATGAGTTTGTTAATGAGATAATAATGAAAACTCACAACTCTTGGTTTTTAATTGAATTGTCATATTGAAGCAATGGAAATAGCAGAGTTGTGGATGGAGTATGAAGCAAATTCTTCCCCAGAAGCTAAATTTGTCAAGGACCTTGACAAGGTTTGTGGCTTTTTTGCTATTGTCTTTCAATGAGTCACATTTGAGCCATACCTTTTGACTTGTGTGTGTTTGGTACAATACCCTGCTATGGCCTAGGGAGGCTGCATCATTAGATGGGTAATTGTGCCTAACGGATTAAGAGGTCCCCACTAGGGGGATGGGGGGCAGAGAGTGAGGTAGAGAAACTAGGGTAATGTGAAAGGGCTGTTCCATTAGGAGGGAGTATTGAACCTTTTCCCGAGAACTTGCAATGTCCCAACCAAGTGAGCTAGCCTCAGGTTTTTGACTGATAATAATTAGGTATTGTGATTCATGAATTATGGACTTTCGTTTTAGATTTTCGTGATATATTTCCTTGTCTGTTTCAGCTTCTTTAAAAACTGTATACTGGTTTATACAGATTAATTTATCTGTTTCATTAAAAGGGAGAAGATGCTAGTGTGATGATGCTGTTCAACTATTGTTTTCCTTTGCTTTGAATCTTTTCACCGCCATTTTTAATTTAAATCTAATTATGTAATGTACTTTTCTTTTTCCCTAAGGGGTTGGGATAAATTGCATTTGGGCCTTCCTGGATTTAACTTATGGTTAAAAGGAAGAAACAAAAATAATAAGTAGCTCATTTATTGTTAATATTCTGTCTGGCAGATGATTTTGATTCATTTACAATGATTATGTAACATTTTGGCCTGCATTTAAAATACCTTTGGTTCTTGCCATCTTCACAACTATTTGTTTTGATTCTATAAATTTTGTTCCATACAGGTGGAGATGATACTCCAAGCTTTGGAATATGAAGTTGGTGAGAGAAATTTTCAATTCTATTTTTCTTAATATCTTTTCATTTTATTATTATCATATACAGTCCTTGTAGAGTTGCTTGTCAATTCTTCAAACAATACATATTACAATATTGATTGTCAAGGAATTTATGCAAGTGATGCTAAATTTAACGCATGTTAAACTTTTGGCACCATGGTCTTCCTGGATTGGATGAGTGGCCTCTATAATTAAGACAAGGTGGGTGGAGGGTTAGAGGTTGTGATAACTGATAAGTTTTATCATCTTTGGCAACAAGTTGACTATTATGGGCCAGTTTGTTTAAACTTATTTGTTGAAATAAGTGCTTATTTTAATAAAATAAGCAACTTTATGTTTTTTTACTGTTTGTTTAAACTGCCTCTGCTTAAGAAAAACAGTTTTCTGTTTATTTTAAGAAGTAAATCCTATCTATTTCTTAAAAAAACGCTTATATAAAAAGAACTTATTTTAAAGTTGTTTTTTTTAAGTTTAAACAAACTCAGCCTATATATAATATTCTAGCTAGGATATTTGTTGTGTATAGGGTATCTTTGGTGACAACTGATAAATTGTATTACAATAAGGATGATGAGGATGAACAACTATTAAACTGTGCATTCATATTTTTACAAATGTCTCTGTAATCAGTAATTTTATGTCATGGGCGTTTTTGGTAGAATGGCAAAAATAACGGTGTTATCTACTATGTCACGGTGTTCTTGCATTTGGTTCGTCTCCTCTGTTATCTACTCATATGACAAATATTGATTTTGACTACTCAGTTGTAATATTCTAATTTTGTAAAAGTGTGGTGTGGTATGTAGAAGAATGCCGGATGCATTCTCCTAGTTAAGATTACTAACAAAAATTACGTAAGAAGTACAACCTCAATAATTGTTTTAAATTCCCGTACATGATGCATTTAGAGTTTAAAATTTATACTATGCTACAAACATTGGAATGAGTGGGGTATTTTGGTGATTGCTATTTTCATTTGTAGATTTGTTTGTGTAAAATCCATATGGTCTAGATCTTCTGAAATTTGTTCTCCCATGACCTTTTGCAGAGCAGGGGAAGGATCTGGATGAATTTTTCTGGTCAACTGCTGGTATGGTTTTCTTCAAAGTGTGATTTATTAGTTTATGTTCTGAAGTTGAATGATTGAGGCCAATATCGTGTTTGTTAACAAAAAGAAATTCCACATTAATGATTTCTTTACCTGCCCCTTCTTTTGTATGTGTGGAACAACATGGATAAGCCTCAGTTATCAGTAGTACATGGTTGCTAACATGAGATGGAATGTCACATGACATTTAAAAATATAGCTTTCAAAGTTCCTACTTGATGTGGGGTTTGATCCTATGAATTTGATCTTATTTTGTTCAGTTGGTAAAAGTTGAGCACTGAAGAGGTGCCTTGAATTAGTTGATCATGTGTTGGAGGATGGATGAATTGTTCACTTGTTTTTTGATTCATTTTTTTCCATAATTTCTTTTTTCACTTGTTTACAAATTATCAATTATCTACTTTTTATGATTTGATAGTTTTGATAATGCATTGAAGAAAATTGTTACCCTTTTGCAGGGAAGTTCCAAACTGAAACTGGCAAAGCCTGGGCATCAGAGATAGTATCGAGAAGGAAGAATAATAAATAAACCTCCCAGTATGGATCTTCCTTTCAATGGGATAGGGATAGGTGGGGCTGTATTTGGTTTGTTGATGTGGGTTTTATGTTCTTTTGGTCACATTGGCATGAATGGGCGTAATAGATGGTAGAGGGATAATAACAGCGGCAAGATGGTACGGACCACCTAAGAAAAGAGAAATTAAAGCTGTGCATGAAGCAGCGTATAGTGAAATCCACTAGGAGATTTAATCTCACCATAATCAAATTTGTTCAACTATGTCTAACCATCATTATTTATTTATCATTCAAATCAGTGGACTGAAACTATTGTTGAACTTTAAAAAGATAGATTCCATGAATTTTTCTTGCTATGGAATAAAGCAGATCTGGGATCACTCTCTTCCCGTGTGCTGCATAGAAGTATTTTTCCCGATATTTATACCCACAGTATCTTACTTATTTTTTTTAGAGGCACAGTATCCTACTTTAATAACATCAGAAAAAGTCCAATGATCAAATCAACAAAATATTAAATTTAAGGCCATGTTGACGGGATGCTAAAATATTAAAGCCATGCTATTCCTTATAACTAAATCACGTTGAATGATCCCTCTTATCATTTCAATATAATATAATATTATATAATATATCATTATAAAAAATAGCTTTATGTTTACCGAGAAAATATTTAAATTTAGATTATATTAATATAAGTAATTAATTACTGTTAACAAGAATGCTAAAAAATAATAATGTCTATGGAAAGAGAAATATAAATAGAAAATATTATAAAAAGGATATAAAGAAAATGTACTATACAAATTGGCAGTCTTTATACTGCACTGGAAAAGGTTTTGATTAATACTTCTAAATTTTCTTTGAAATGGTTATTAAAACTGTCCAATTGACGATACATGTCAATTCTATGAAATTTCTTTCACCCATGGTATCCTTTTTTCTTGTTCCTGTCGTTAGATAATTTGGTAACTTAATTTAGTTTTATCCTTATCATTTAAACATGGGCCTCACTTTTTAATATGCAATGTAATTTTATTTTATATTATAAATTATAATTTTTAGTTAGAAAAGTGAAGTTCTAATTTTTTTTTTTATTTTTTCGTAAATACAATTTCTTATTACTTTTTCTTTATTGAAAGATGTATTTTACACTATTTTATAATTAATTAAAAAATATTTCTCTCAATTATTTCAAACTATCCTTATTTTTATATTTTATTTTTTCATTGTTTATTCATTTTAATTAAAAATAATTTTATATCACAATTAAAATTATTTATAATAAATATAAATATAATTTGTATAGTTAAAATTATTTATTAATCATAAACTATAATTATAGTTATATAATAAATATTTATCTCGACAGAAATATTAGTTATATTATCAATCAATGTTTTTCTTTTAATTTTTCAATTAACTTGGGTTTTTTTTATCAGTTAAAGTTTTAGACAAATATAAAAAAATTTACAACAATTCACACGCTTTCTTCACCAATTCAGCTTCCATGGTTGATTTCACTCCGTCCGTATACATTTTAAGAAAGTCTAGCCAAATTGTTGTAAATATGTGAGTTGAACTGTTATGAATGAAAAAATAAATTCGGTCTATACACAGAGTTGAGTCATGAGTGTATAACATCATTTTTCTACTTAGATTTCTTAGCTGGTCCACAAAAACTAAAATTCGTTGGGAAAGGCCGCGTAAAAGCAAGGTTGCTTTCCCCGCAGTTTGAGGCCACACACAAAAACTCAATCGTAAAGCCATTTCACTTCAACTTTGCATTGCACGTAAATCTCAATCCAAATCAAATGGCCTCCCTTCGTATTCGTAACCTTCTCCGTTTCTCCATACACGTACGTATATGACTCATTCTTCTTCAACGTTACATTGTTGCTTATCACTCATTCTTCTATTTCCTTCCTCGCAGGGGACGCTGCTTTCATCTTCTCCACTTCGACCAGGTCTTTTCCTTTTCATCACTTCATTTATTATTATTATTATTCCCTTTTTAATCCGTTTTCAAACGTCCATAGTAATTATTACTATACTGCCTTCTACCTGTTTGTTTCTTTTTCTTCTGTAAACAAACGTTAGAAATAGGAAAAAGAAAAAGACAAAAATCGCGTTTAACGGCTACATGAGAAACCGTTTAGCTGAGCCTTGTATAGTGTAGGGTTTTCGGGAAGCTCTCGAAGCTACAGCGTCGTTGAATCTTCGAAACATTTTCTATTGAAGTCCGACGATGAGGAGATATTCGCTCTCCGTCGCAAATTCGAAGCTGCCAAACAGAGTTTTCTCAGTATTCCCGATGCGCTCCGGGAAATGCCCAAAATGAATCCTAAAGGTTCGTTAGATGATCGGTTCGCTTCAACTTGTTTTGAAATTGCATTGTTTCTGAATGTTGATCGTTTTTTTTTTTTTTTTTTTATCTTTCTTATGTGTATTGGATTAGGCATATATGTGAATAAGAACGTGAGATTGGACCAATTGCAAGTTTATGGGTTCGACTATGATTACACATTGGCGCATTACTCGTCTGATTTACAGACTTTGATATATGACCTTGCCAAGGAGTACTTGGTTAATGAGGTTAGCTCTGACAACACAGTCCTGCTTTATGACTATGGTTCCTTTCCTTACTCATCTTGTTGCTCCTTTCAGCTTAGGTATCCGGAGGTTTGCACGAGTTTTAAATATGATCCAACTTTCCCCATTAGAGGCCTATACTATGATAAGTCAAAAGGGTGCCTCATGAAGCTGGATTTCTTTGGTTCAATTGAGCCGGATGGATGCTTCTTTGGAAGACGCAGGGTATGCGGCACTGATTGTTTTTGTTTCATTTGGCAGTTGCGTGCATCTTATTAGCTTCTATTGTTTATTTTCATTTGGTTTTAAACTTTTTATGGAGCGTCTCTGTGGTTCTAATTATCCACATACAATTGGAACTGTGTAATGTTAGTTAGGGTTTTATAGATTGCATAAGGACAAACTAAATGCTAGTTTGTCAGTCAGCATAGTTTGTCTGTTGTTACAGAAATGAAAATAGTGCCAGTAAAATAGTGTTTATAACAATTTCTTTCTTTTGTATAATTTTACAGCTAAGCCATACAGAAATACGTGACATATATGGCACGCGGCATATTGGTCGTGATCATGCTCGATCACTTGTTGGTTTGATGGATTTCTTCTGCTTCAGTGAGGTTAGTTCCCTGTTGTCCTGTCATTCAATAATAACTTCTGCTTTTGTGATGTGCAACGTTGGAGCTTTGCCTCAGTGAACTGTTATGCAGTGTGTCTTGTACTCTTCATATGTCAAAGAAGATTATTGTTATCCTGAGTATGCATGTCATAAAGTTACACAAATAATTGACTACCATCCACATATCGCCTTCAACATACATCCAGAATGGCCATGCTGCAGTATCTTTCTGTGTTTGAGCCCAGTCATTAGAAATAGACATAGGATGTGGGGTAAAGTTACATCTCTGTTTATTACCATTGTAAGAAACAAATTTGTTCCTTTAAGGGCACAAGTTTTTTGGTGTTATTTAAAAAAAAAATTGAAAAAAAAGCAAAAGCTCCAGAAAAGTAGTTTTGGTGCTTTGTTACTTTTCCAATAAGAATAAGAGTACCTTTTTCAAAAGTTTATCCAAATGCACCCTTAATGGGACTTGACCTAGTATATTCAATCTTAACTACTCTTGCTTCTTCAATTTGCCATTTGTTTTGTTGTTGACTGTTCCACTCAAAGTTTCTGTTCCTTTTAAATGTCTCTGTTGTTGATATAAAGCTTACAAAAATATTGGTTTGAGATCTGCTTTGCATAGCTAACTAGGTCTCTTAGACTGTTAGGGCTATGCTATACCTCTACCACCAAGGGAAGAGTATGTTGCCAATTTATTGAATTTATAAAAATTACACCACTATTTGAAGGGCAAACTCCTATGATGGATGGAGTTGATGCATTTGAAATTTGAAAAATCTATTGAAAGTTAAAATTCCCTTTGCCAATTTCATTTGCCTCTTCTTGGGCTGTCTATTTGACTTGTGAAGTTTCTTTCCACTGTTAATTCTTAGGTTGAGAACTGATTGTTTGCATTATTACTCTGTAGGCATGCCTTCTTGCAGATATAGTTCAGTACTTTGTTGATGCTAAGCTAGAATTTGATGCTTCCTACATTTATGAAGATGTTATTCGTGCAATTGACCATGTCCATCGAAGTGGCCTGGTTCATAGAGGAATTCTATCTGACCCACACAGATACTTAGTGAAAAATGTAAGTTCAAACCATTTTACCCATTTCCTTTAACTGGTGTCCATGAGTGTGTCCAATAGATGCTGCAATAAGTGGTCCACGATATGAGCAAAAATCTATTTCAGGATCTAGTATCTTAATCCAGTTATAAGTGCAAACCATTTTCCTTCAATCTATTTCATGTTGTCCAATAGATTGAATTATTTTATTCTCTGATTAAGAGTTTGCAGTTATTCATTTGTGGGCAAATATTTCAGGGAAAGATATTACGTTATCTTAAGATGCTAAGGGAGCGGGGGAAGAAGCTTTTCCTGTTGACTAATTCTCCTTATTATTTTGTGGATGGAGGGATGCGTTTTATGTTGGAGGTATTTGATTAACAGGAAACCATATGACGTTATCATGGAATTTTTTTTATTAAGACTTCACTGCCAGTTGAAGTTTAATATTTTTTCCCTTAATTTGGAATATGGTATTTCCCAATTATTATCTACATGGCATGAAAATCATATTTGGTTCAATTATTCAACAGCTTCAGAGCTCCAACTCTAATATACTTATGTGTTCTTTTCTTTCATCCTGGTGCAATTATTCTTCAAAGAGTACCAAAAGAGTATAGGTGGAAAAATGAATGCAGTCAGTTATAATAATATGATGAATTGATGATTGTAATTTACATTTAGATGATGAAGGAAAGAGTCTAGAATGGAGATCAACTGTACATAGTTTTCAGTTCTCTTGCTGATTAAAATGCACTATTTCATTTTAGTAACTTGTAAAGATGAATATTTAACTTTATCAGAAAATTCTGGAGAACTGGGAAGTTATGGTCTTATTCTTTATTGTAAGACATGTATCCACAAACCTTAGGATAGTGCACACATGTCTTAGTAGATATACAAGTGCATGTTCTTCCGTTTAGAAGAATCCCATATCCTAATTATATCTTTTGTTCTTTATTTTAAGTTTTAACAAATTCTTCTATCAGGGGAAAATGTGTAAAACAAATTATGTTTATAAGTAGCTGTTATGAAGGCCACATACACAAGTTCTCTACTTGTCCATTGTGTCATTACTTCTAGCCGTTAACTATAATCTGGTTTCTCTCTATGACCTAATTTCAATTATTTCACTTGTAATCATTTAGTGTTTTGGAGTAAAATTATCATCTTTTAGGGTCTTTTCCACTTGTTCTCATGAAGGAGAAGATGGAATTTACTTGAAAGTTGAAACTTGGCCTGAATTTTTTTCAAGGGAGGGGCAGCTGTATGCTAGAGTTATGTTATATTACACATTACTTAGATAGTTCACAATGACACTGGCACTCAGGTCTCTTTAAATTGTTCGGTTGAAAGTTCCTTACTTAGTTTTAAATGTAATTTTTGTGGTTCATGATTGTTTTGCACTTTTCATTTCTGGACATAATTTCCTTGAGTTTATTCTTGAATGTTGATTAGGATTCTCTGGATTGTAGAGACTCTTGGACGGAACTGTTTGATGTTGTGATTGCTAAGGCCAATAAACCACAGTTTTATACATCTGAGCATCCATTCCGGTATGTATCCTATACATCTAATTTTTTCTATGTGATATGGTGCTTATTTTCTATTTTCTAACTTAATTCTTCTTATTCTGTTCTACTTTAGTAAAGGATATTTGGGGTAACGTTGTGCTATAAACCTTTTATTTTTTTATTACTATGAAAAAAACAAAGCTGACTTCAGGACTAGATCATTTGAATGTTGCTCTCTTCAGAATTATAGTGATGAAAGGGGAAACGGAGGATACAATCTAGAAACCAATAATTTTCTTGACATGAAGCTAATGCGGATCATTTTCTTTGGTCAAACATTTTTACCTATCATTTCTTTCCATTGTCATCTCTTTTTGAGTTTCTATTCTTGAATTTTGAAATCCTTGCAAAGGTCCTGAACATCATTGGTTCTTCCATGCAGTTGTTATGACACAAAGAATGACACATTAACTTTTACCAAGGTTGATGAATTTCTACCAGATAAAATTTATTATCATGGATGCCTCAAATCCTTTCTCCAAATAACCAAGTGGAATGGCCCAGAGGTATGCTTTATTTGATGTTTGATAATAAACCATGCTGTGTAATATTTCTATTTACATACAATAAGTTTTAAGTATAAAGCAAATACAGAATGTTTCTTAAATATTCTTTCACATGGAACCTCTAGAATGCTAAAATTCACATTTTTCATTAGGTGATATATTTTGGAGATCACCTATTTAGTGACTTAAGAGGCCCCTCAAAGGCAGGCTGGCGTACAGCAGCAATCATCCATGAACTAGAGGCACGTCTGTAATCTAATCCAGTTTCATGTAGATTTTGAGCTTGTTTGTCATTATTTCTCATTACTTTTATAGACAGATAAGAGTAGACATTCCTCTGTCTATGGGTTTCATAACTCACTGGAAAACAGGCATGAAAATACTTTATCATATCTTGTTTGCCGACAACAAATATATACAAGTTTAGACATTTTGTATGGTCAATCTTCCAATGGGGTTGGTTCATTTAACAGAACTTATGATGGACCATTCATACTTGCCCATGTTTGTGAAGCAGAAATCTGTCTTATACCAGCTGGGTGTAAGTGTGAAATATGAACTCTCATTTATATTGGAGATCTCCCCTCTTATCAGCCGGGCTTTTAAGTGTTGTTTCTCCTCTACATCAAGTGGCACCGTAGCTTGGTTTATCCATTGCCAGTGTGTGTAATCACTTCTTGCTTACTTGTCCATGCTGAGTGGTAGTGTGAGTCCACTATTGGCTGGGTGTAAGACACAAACTCCATTACCACTGAAGCTCTCCTCTCTATCAGCCTAGCTTTAGGAATTGGTTACTTTGTTCTTTGCATGAGTTTGCTTGTTTTGTTCTTCAGTTATTCATTATATTGTTAACTTAGACAATGACAATAACATTATATACATGTTGTCAAAGAATTTTTTGTCATTTATATGAAAACTGGCCCTAGGAAAAGTAAAACTTACTGTTGTTCCTATATGTGATGACGGTTATGATTGTTTAGAATGGTAGTTGTTGAATCTTCAAAGTGCCTGTTGGTTACACAGCTGCTAAAGGCGAATATGAATCTTCAAAGTTCCTGTTGGTTATGCAGTTGCTACATGATTATTCATTAATAAAATTGTGTTTGGCAATTTTATTTTTTAGTTAAATCATGCTTACTGAGTGCTCTTTTAAATTGATATATTTCTTAATTAGGCACTGATGGCTGTAGAACTTTTGTCATAGTTAACATCAGAAACATGGACATTTATATGAAGTGTGTTTCTTTAACATTGCAGAGCGAAATACAAATACAAAATGAAGATACCTACCGCTCTGAGCAGGTACCTTCAAATTTTTGTTCATATTGACGTTATTTATTTGCAACTTCATACTTTCTTTGTGCATATACTGTTGATGGTTTCCTGTTACTTTCCCTAAGTGGTTGTATTGAAGATTCACCAACCAAAACTATTTTATTCTTTATGTTTAAGAGTTTTAGGAGTGAGTGATTCAGGAGAAGTTTTGGGATCATTAGTTCATGGAATTGTCTCTTGCATAGAGATTTAGTAATTAGTATAAATACATGTTGGGATCAATAGTTTATGACATTGTTGTTGCCTTTTTTAGTGTGCACTGACACAAATTATTGTTTTTCACATACTTTTCCTAAATTATGGCATGAATAGTTTAATATGTAACGATTTCTTATGGATATTGAGCCAATTTCATGATTATGAGCCCATCTTAAACCTTACTAAATACCATGAATTTAATTGAAAAGTTGACAGATGAATTGCAAATGCTTATTTTCTTACACAGTGAAATACTAAAACTAAAGTTTTTATCTAAGAAGTAAATCAAATTAGTGCTTAATTTAGTTTTCCTTCTATTTGAGAGCGTGCTTGTATGTTGTGACAAAAGGATAACTGTATAATACTTTCCCTGCCTTCCACTTAAAAAGTACCAGATGTTTTTGGAACCTATGGACATTATGAAAGTTAGTACAACCACGCAAGTGATTCATTGGATTTGTGCCATACATTTAAATTTAATATTATTGAGAAAAAGGTTTAAATGAACATGTTTTTATAGTTATTAAATTATTATAAAAAGGTACATAGTTCTGCATTTTGGTTGATTATTTTTGGTATAATTTCTTTCTTCAACTACTTTTAAAGCTGTCACATTTTATGCATTGTATCCTGTTGAAAAATGCAGGCAAAGTTGCATATTATACAGGAACTACTTGGTAAATTGCATGCAACTGCATCTAGTAGTTCAAGAACTACAGCTTTCAATTCACTTCTTGAAGAACTTAATGAGGAGAGACAAAAAGCACGAAGCAAGATGAAGATGATGTTTAATAGATCTTTTGGAGCAACATTCCTGGCTAGCACAGGACAAGAATCTGCTTTCGCTTATAACATTCATCAGTATGCAGATGTTTATACCAGTAAGCCAGAGAATTTTCTTCTGCACTCACCTGAAGCATGGCTTCATGTTCCATTTGATGTCAAGATCATGCCTCATCATGTGAAGGTAATCCATTTCTTCATAGTAGTTAATGTCACTAAACGGCATGCTAGGTTCTCTTCAAAAACTGAAGAAAAACTTGGTATTCCATGCTTCCTGTTTTTGGCTTTATTATTTGTAAAGCTCTGTTTATTTTTGGAAAATCATGGATTTGTTGAGTTATAAACTAGAGCTAGAGAATGCGTTATAGTTGTAGCATATTTTAATTTTAGTTTGATTAACACCTCAAGTGATGGATTTGCATGCAATACATGAATAATATTACATATTTCTTACTTCCTCCTACTTTTTCTTTATATAACTCCGTGTTCTCTTCTTTTAGGTTCCATCAAGCTTGTTCAAAACCGGGTGAACGGTTCTCGAAATCATTCAAACTATTAGTGGCATTCCGCAGTTCTAATAACGGAGTAATGATGAGCTGCAACTGGAAGACAATTGTTGCAGTAGTAACGTGCATTCAATTTTATTCTTGTCATTGATTCCCTCATTTCATCTCGACATAGCTAACTTTATCTGGTATGCTTCAATTAATAGAGAAAGAAATTAGAAAAATGAAAGCCTTCTAATCATGTATATCAATTTTTCATAAATTGGATATTTGTTGCTATGCTGTCTAACAATGAATATTTATTTATATTTTAAATAATATATTACCTATCAAGATAAAATAGTGCGATGAAGTGATAAGTTTTATTTTCATAATTTTATAAAATTGTTACTTATAAGGAGTTAACGATTGGATTGAGTAATTTTGTATTATAAAGAAATTGTTAAAAGTGTTGCAAGTAACAACACTAACATGTGTTAAATCTAGTCACGTAATAGTGCACGCACAAATACACGTGTACTAATAACATTTAAATTTGTATATCTAATATCTAATATCTAATATCACACCATGCATCTGCTTATAACACTAATAGCATGTGTTAAATCTGGACAAGACCATATCGTATGAGAGATCCCACTGCACTAGAGTATGGGACTAGAGAGTAGAGACATAATTATTAAGTATCAGCATAAGCATACAAAGGACAACAAAAATTCTTTAAATCGGAGTAATTAGCGGGAGTACCAGACTATACCTTAATATGACTTTTTTTTATTTATTATTGATGACAGTTGAGGTTGATCGATTAATGAGAAAACAAGTTGTTGAATCTGCTTTAGCCCAAAAAGAATTTGACAAACCAACATTAGAAAGCATGGGACGATTTTTTTTCATTATAGTTCTATTCATCCGTTCTCCAGCAACGTTTCATTAGGATAGAACTCCTCTCGGTCATTGAATTTTTCCAATAGGAAAGAGAAAGACACAATGGATCTGTGAGATCCACACGTACTAGATACAATCGAAACCCGTTTCACTATGGACTATGACAAATTGTGTGTTGTCTAGTAATTCCTTCAACCTTGCATAAAACATTAAACTTCTTAGAAAACTCTAAATCATTATTAGTTTATAGGTGTTTTATTTGCTTTCATCTTTGCCTCTCAATCTTTATCTTCTTCAAGACTGCCCAAACTCTCATGGAAAATTCATCAATGCCAGTCAACATATATCTAGCACCTCTATTAGATGGCCCCCAAAGATTAAAGTGCAACCAGTCGAGTATTCCCTTAGTATTATGAAACCTTTCAATGAATTTGATTCATTTCTACTTTGGCGAGATGAATATATTTATCAGGCCTCTGAATGTAATGATCAAGACTTGCTATACATTAATCAACAATAAATGTAGTTTAAAAGACCTACATTCAATTTAAATTGTTTGAATTTTTGCATTAAATCAATCAATTACACAATATTTTTGGAAATGCTAATAACTATTTGATGCTATCTAACCCACCTCTCCCTGAGCTGGTGCCAAATCTAATGCTCCGAAGATGGATGTTTTTTATTTGAAATTTTGGTCGTTCACAATCATTATTCATTTTACCCCACTTTCACTCTATATATGGTGTACAATAATAGGAAGCAAACTGAGCCAAATCTAATGCTCTGCCGATGGATGTTTTCTAATTTGAAATTTTTGGTTGTTCACAATAACTATTCATTTTACTCCACTTTCACTATGCCACAACAATAGCCACCAAACTGTGATAAGAGGTTTTGGATCCTTTCTTCAAGCTTCAACGGCATTCTGATCCACTCTTTCTTTCTTTTCTGCTAACATGGCAGCATGATGCTCTAAGTATTCCTTGCTGTTAATTTCTGTCAGTCTGCAACAAATTTATGTCATAATCAGTCATTGCAACAAATATATACATTTACATATAGGAACAGTGGTGGTTCTTCTAGGTATCTTCTAAATTATTTTTCCTTGTTTTCATTGCTTTTTAGTTCTTAAGAGATTCCAAAACAGAATATGTTTTAAGCTTGTTAACCTGGCCCAGTTAACCGACCAATGCCAAAACCTGCTCAACCCTTATTAATCTGCCATAATGATGGGGACATTAACCCCAATAAAGCTGTGCGTGCAAGCTATGGAACTGAGCCACCAGAGGCCTCTTAGCTTAGCTACTGACACCATACCACCTTATGTAGAGGCTACCCTCCAGGCAAATGCACTTGCAATTCTACACACTCTCACCACATAATGAAACTCAGACGTGGGAGTGTCATTTCAGGCACACCCCCTTCTCACTTTGCCAGTTAAACTACCATAGATGATGATCCTTGTCTACAAACACCTTGATATAAGATTCCAGCCATTGGATGTACATCTCAGATTTAGGTAAAAAATTTAAAGTTGGAATCTTTCTAAATTCTAAAAGACAAAAGATACAAAGAATTGTTTTCAATGAATCAAGTGGCTGTTTTCTCCCAGTATTGCACACCAAATAATTATCCAATTTCAATTGCATTGCCAGTACCTCAATCTCTAGAGTTTGTTCCTGATCTTAGATGCTCATACGAATAATATTAAGATGAGAGATTCCAACAACTTGCATCAGTTGACCAGGCAACACCAAATCAAAATAGTTACAAAAGATTATTACATTAGTTGTTTTGTATGCAGATGTATCATACCTACTAATGGTGCGGTCTTTGGCAAACCCCAATTCATTGTCCACACAAAGGTTAGAATCATCATTTTTCCGTGATCTTGAAGAGGTTCTGGGTGCCAAATTTTTAGCCTCAGATACTGTTACTATTTTTTCAAAGAGATCTTTAGGGCTCCCTTCGGCAGTACATAATAGTCTGGCCTTGTTCTCATACATCACCTGTAATCACAGTGAAACAAAGCATCATACTTATTCTACCCTCACTGTAGGAAAAACAAATGTGGAGGGTGAATACAACAAGCATATGATTATTCATTTCAGCATCTCATCACAGTGGCCTAAGCTTCAAGTTCTTAGAAAATCTCTAAAATTTCAACTTCAGGTATGAAACTTTCAATCATAAGAATTTTCGGCCGTTAGATGTTTTTGAAAACACATGCAAAATTTTATTCTTCAGTTTTTCTAGTCAAAACTCAACATCCTTTCTGCTATATAAGGCATATTATAAATAGGAAGACGCAAGGCAACAAACTCAGTCAGATCAAGACAAACACACTCAGCTATACAGATTACAAACAATTTGTATATAGAAATGATAGCAACACACTTGATACACATACACTTCCAACACATAATTTAGTGGGACCCCCATAAAATTCACTCAATAAAAAAGAGTGGGTTGCTAACATTTAAAATGTGCTTCAAGCATTCATCTTTGTATAATAACAGAGGCGGCAAGCAAGGGGCTGGCTCATAGCTAGGCCATTCCTTGAGCGAACGAAATATTAAAATACAAAGGTTTTGATAAAATATGTTCATGAAACTTACAGACAAAGTTTAAACATGGGCAACCCATTTAGAATGGCAAGGGACTTACATCAACTAAAGTGACAAACCTATGTGCAGCTGATTTATTGTGAAGCCCAAAAATTGGAATGCCATCCAAGACTAGCGTATGAAACTTCTCTGTGAAAGCAAAAAAGACATTCTGTGAACATTGATTTATGGATCTTATATACATTAGCAGTTGGTAAAAGTATGATAAACATCAAATATTTAAAGAGGAAATCAAAACTACTACAATGAGAATAAATGAAGTTTACAGAAAAATGAAATCATTATCTGACTTTTATCATATTCAAAACTTAGTTACTTTTATCATCCCCATATGCAATTCCCAGCAAACAACAGAACTGTATCCTTTGTCTTTAGGATAGGACATAAAAGATGTATGTATGCTGTATGCATGTATGTATGACAAAATTCACTAAAAAATGTCTTACTGAATAACCCAAAATAGTCTGCAGCCCCAAGAGGTCTATCACAAATTTCCTCAAAAGGAAAATAGGCACATCCGTTAGCTCCCAATGGAACCTGATAAAGAAAATGAACACAACTTTAAATTGATAATAATAGTGATTGTGTGCTCAATATGTGTCTGTGCCATATTAAATTTAGCACATACATGCAGTGTCCTTCCCATTACTACTTCTACTTCTTGGGGAGTAGGAGTAGCTGTTCCTTCTCCAATCAACTGTTGAAACTTCTCCTTAAGAAAGCCAGATAAATCAGTGCCAACCAAATAGAATCCTTGCTCACCCTGCAGTCCAAATTTGCAGAAAATAAAAACTAAAAAACCAACAATCTGAGATTAGTGCATTTACAGATATAAGATTTTACGTCATACCGATGTCATTTTGCGGTAGTCAATTGATGAACCAATCTCATGTACTACACATCTTTCCTACAGGAGTATACATATATTAGGCAATTAGAAAGTGCGTTTAGAAAAATATAAATGTGTACTGTAGTCTTTACTTTCTTATACTGAACACAGATGAAAGCATTCCACAAAGCAGAGGGCATCAATATTCAGTAATGAAATTATTTAACAGTATAGACTTGAAGCTAATCTAACACAGCTCCCAACTAAGGAAACATCAAGAACTGTACCTTCAATGCTGCAATGAAGGGTAGAAAGAGATCCCTCTGCAATCCACCCTCATATAGGTTATCTGGAGCACGATTTGATGTGGCCACTAGAATCTATACTTGTGTTCAAGCACAATGAAAAAATATGGAATTTTGAAATTAATTAGGCAACAATTCCATAATTATTGTTTAGAGAGGCTACTAATCAGTTATATTACTTACAATGCCTTTGTTGAACAAATGTCTAAACAAGCGATTTAGTACCAATGCATCTGCTACATCTGTTACCTATTGGAAAAATAAATAACAAATCCCAAGATATAGCATCAAATAAAATATGCATGATCTATTATCAAAAGAAATAAATGTTATACTGAAACTTTACCATAAATTCGTCAAGACATAATAAAATTGCATCATCAGAAATCTCTCCTGCAACCACATCAAGTGGATCTGACAACCCCTTATGCTTCTACAAGGATACACAACAGGAAATCTGAGATAGGCTTCCTCTTATTTTGTTGACCACTTAAGCATACAAGATAACATCATTCTGGAAACTGCTAACAAACATTTAATACTCAAAGCATAAGGCCTCTTTTATATCACTTGATTGTAAACAAATTCATCCCTCAAAAACATACATAATTATTGGATCCATCCCCTATGGTATGTAATGATTTCCGAATAACATAACAGACACAATAAATGCAATTCGATTGTAGCTTACTTAGATTTATTATCAACAGTAACTGTATTGGGAAAACTGTAGTTTAACATGTATTAGAAATAAATAGATCTTCCCCTTTTATCTACCAAAAAGAAAAAGAAAAAAAAACATAACAGGTTTGGTAAACTTACTTGTAGCATGCTATGTACATTCAACATAAAGTCATGAAAATGAATCCTCTTTTTCCTCCAATTAGAAGGCCTGATAAGATATAGCCGGTGAAGACGGTCAGAGTATAAATCCTCATAAGAACACACTTCCATAGTATATTCTAAAAATGCTTCATATTCTTCCTATATTGAGAGTCGAAAAGGTATGACAACTAAAAGGTATAAGACAACAGCAAACGAGAAAAAAAAAATCAATGGAAACGAAATTCATTTCAAACTCACAATTGATAAAAAAACAGGTCCATCAGCATAGTTTTACCGGTACCCACTCCTCCATAAAGATATAAACCTTTTACAGGTGAGTAAGAGGGATGAGACAAGAGACGAGACCACAGCCACCCACTCCTGCCAAACCAAAAGTTAAATTAAATTCAGAAACCAAACAAGATGTGAAAAATAGGCTTCAAGATCTGAGCAGACATATCAGCAAGAAGCAGGATAGATATTGGAAGGAAGAAGAGCATACCTTACAGGTTTTTCAGAGTTCCGATCCAATTGGCAGATGTCAGCAGACTCAACAAGCTCATCATACAGTCTCTGAAGTTCTGTCAGAGTGTCTACCTGTTTCAAAAGAAAAGAAGAAAAATGCTTAAACAAAGGAAAAGAAGATTAATCGGAACAATTTCCGATTAAGTGCCATGAAAAATAATCCATATAAATATAATAACATCCAACAGCATTTTGACCAATAAAACAAGCTAGGAAAACCCATTTCATCAATGAAATTAGGCATTAAAATGAAGTGTAGACACTGTACCTGGCAAGCATCACCTTCTACAAGTTCACCATTAGTAATCCTTCGTTCATACTCAACAAGAGGCCCAGCTTTGCTTGTTTCTGTAACCGAAACAACAAATTCCAATGCAAAAAGACATAAGAAGATGATGAAGTTTCAAACCGTCCTGAATCTAGCACTCTGAGAGCAAAAAAAAGATGAGAACCTCTATTTGTAAGTTTTGCGGCATCAGTTGAGAGAGGTCTCGTGGTTGTTGTAAACAAATGGTTTTTAAAGTTGGTCTCAGCATGATCAACAAATCTAAAAGCTGAAGAATGAATATGACAGCTCTTTCCAATGTGACATGGAGGTTCTTCTGCAACATTAACAATGATCAAAACACAATCTTGCCTCTGAAAGGCTGGTCGCAATTGTCGCAAAGAACGAAGCACGTTTCTCATCTTCAACTACTCCCAACTCCAACAAGCTTCAGACCAATAAACCCCAAATTTTTTTTTTCAAGAATCCCTGAAATCAGAGACACTAATCACTCAATTTTGAACCATAAAGATTCCTCAATAACAGAGAAACCAAATTAAATTAAAAGAAAGAAAAAAAAAACAATAATCTTGGCATGCGATCAATAAGGCCTTTGAGCTTTGACTTTCACCAAGAATTATAAAAGAACAAATTTCAAGAAATCTGTGAAATCAAAGAAACCAGAATTGAATTACGATGCTAGATTTAAAAGGTATTTCTCTTTTAGTAAAATTGAAGCCGGATAAAGTGTAATTTCGGAACTTAGTGAGAAGATTACGACAAAACAAAGCATCAATTTAATCTCACAATAAATGTGACAGACATGCACCATGCAAGAAAAGCAGAACAACTTACTAAGTCCAGATAAAAACGCCGTATTTCCAATTCGTTCCAACATGTTAGGAAAATTGCGGAAAAGGGACAAAAAAATAATCTCGACGGAGTTATATTAGCAACAGGATGAAAAAAAACAAAAAGAAAACTCACCTGAATAGGTGAGCACTCCCACAAAACAGAGCCCACTTTGTTCACACTTAACAGCGCTGGTGTTTCACCTTAGCCCGTTTGGATTCCACGTTTTTTTTTTTTTTCTTGAGCCAGAAACTCACACGTTTGCTTGCACCTTTAAAAAAGGAGAAAAAAGATGCTGGCGATGCAACTAACTCAAAACCTGGAACAAAACATTTATGGCCTATGCGTAATGCGTCGACTTTATTATTATTTTTTGTTTATTAAATGTCTCAACTCAACTAATTATGTTCATCAAGTGTGGGATCAATATTCACATGCGATGGAAGCCATAAGCTAAGGTCAGCACAGTTTTTTAATTTCTATCCCGGACCCACCTTATTCCTAATTCGCAGGCCCCGCTGATTTTCTATGTTCTTGTTTATTTGGAAAATACTTATATTTTTTTCCCCTTATGACATTTGCCTTGATTTTATGGAATCTGATTTGGGTTTGTGTCAAAACTATAAAATGGTTTATATATCTTAAAAAATGTCTACTAATACTTGGATGTTATTAATCATTCTCTTTATAAAGCTGGTAAAACAATTAATAATAGAATTTTTTATTAAGTTTTATTAAAGATGCATTTATACTACTAGATATAATTTGTTTGAATATTTTACTTATAACAGAGCCAAAAACTTCTTGCAGGAGGCATCTTTCACGTGGTCCAACTCCAATGAACTCGTTTTCACCATTACCAATAATGTTATTAAATTTTATAGGGTAATAAAATTTCTTTTTATGTTATTAAATATGTATTATACTATTAATTTTAAAGAGTAACGTCGTTTCTTGTTTTGTGTATATATTTTTAATAAAATAAATACGTAAATCAAATAAATCCCTTTTTTTCTTTTGATTTGTATCTTTATTTTTATTTAAATTGGCATAGAATAACAAGATCGTCTTACTACATGATAGTGTATTTTAATTTGTTTGAAGAAAATTATAAAGTATGAATAACGTGTGTTTGCAAAGTATGACAAATGAGCAATTCCCGGAAGCAATAAAACATTGAATTGAAAGTGGTGTCCTCATCGATTCCATCCACAAGTCGATGCACTATTGTGAGTTGGAATCCCAGGTTAAGATCATATTCTCCTACTGGACCCAAACCCTAATCAGAAAGTAGCCAAAAAATAATAATACTACCAACCATCCATGTTGCTTGGAATCTTTAATTATTTTAATCCAACGCGTAGTTAGTAGCATACGCTTACGTGACGTGGACCTATTTTATGAAGAAGCACGATACCGAAAGAAAGTCAAAGCCCATTGGGCTACAATATACAGCCCAATGCAGTACTGGACCTTTTGGCCCATTATCGAAGCGGGTGTTCTGTTCCAGCAAGCAGAAGCAAACGCAGACGCAGAATCAGAACTGCGGTAGCGTGCGGTTGTTGGGGGAAGAAGAGAGAAAGCGATGGCGAATCAGGGTGCTAAGAAACGCAAGGAAGAGAACGCTCGTCACATGGCTAGGCTCCGCCAAATCATCATCGCCTGCAACGTACTCTCTCTTCTTCTCTTCAGTTGTAACGAATTGTTTGTTCGATACTGTGGATTGGTGATCTAATTCTTTGGTTTTCTTTTGAATTGGTAATTAGGTTATCTATGTGTTGCTAAGAATGTTGGTGTTCCATTCGAGCTTCACCTGGAAGCACTGGATTGGGTTGATTGTGACTTCTTTGGCATATGTTATTCCCTATCAACAGCTCGCGAAGATGGCGACCCCTGCTTACGCTGAAGATGGTGAACTTTTAGATGGTGGATTTGATATGTCTACAGGTGGAGTTTGTGGGTATGTCTTTACTATTGTCTTATTTTTAGATCAATATTTTTAGTACTCAACCAGTTCCTGTGTGATATTTATCTTTCGTTCCTCTCTTATTGTGAGCCATTTTTTGCAGATATTTACATGATGTTATCTACATAACATGCTTTGTGCAAGTCATGTCCATCGTCTCTGGAAAGTTCTGGTACACATATCTTGTGGTAAGGCCCATAATTTGTTCACATATGTGGTTTTCTTTATGAATATGGGTTTTGTAACTGTTAATGTTATTGTTTTGCACTGAAGCTACTTCAAATAATGCAGTCTTAGCTTCACAAAGAGAGGTTTATTAGATGCTAGCCTTGGCGGTGTGTATATGTATGGTCCATCCATCTTGTTTTGTAGTTAAGACATAGATTTATTTACCGTAGGGAGGAGTACTATCCAAGAAAGAGAGAGGGAATGAGTTCCTTATAAGTGCTTGTTGCAGTTTGCACCATAACCAATCACAGTTGGAGGGAGGACTGGAATGCTAAAGAGAGTAGGCACCAAAAGATAATGTCATTTATCATTTAATCCCCCAACAAAGTTTGACTCAGTTGACAAATAATTAGGACTCTTAAGCATGTTAACCAAGGTTTGTTGGATTGTCATATGTGAGGAAAACATTTTCTTTGAAGAAACAAAGTTCACTTCGATAACCTCTACATCTCAAAAGAAATTAGTCTCGAACTGTTAACCAAGGCATGTCCTTCCTTGGTGCACGGACACAAAATAAATCACAAGTAACTGTTGTTACCCCAACATAATAGTTTTTCATTCAGGGATTATATTAGATTAGGTATTAGGTATTCCTGTGCAAATTCAAGTGTGCTTGGACTGCAATCATCTGCAGTTCAAAAAGAACTGCACTCTATCAGGACCCTTATAATTATTTAACTTCATAAACAAACAAAAAATTATAAATTTGGCTTAAAAGTTGTAAGCTGTTGGATTTGAAACTGCAATTGTATGAGTTCTTTCTGAACTGCAGTCCTGTTGGTGCTGTGGACTGCTTGAATTTTGACTCTGTGTTGCCCCAAATATATATTTGCTGATAGAAATTGCAGTTGTTGTAATCAGTAACTGTATGTGCTTGACTTAAGGAATACTGAAACCCTTTAAGCATTAGAAAAAGAGAATGCCACAAACAGTCAGTGACACAATTGCCCTTTGCTTGGCATTTGACAGATACCGGCTTTTGGAGCATACCAGTCCTTTGGTTTCATTAAAGGATTTTTGCCAGGGGGTTCAGAGGTACGCTCACCTTGTTGATTTCAGACCACATTTAGAACCATGGTAACGTAAATTTCGTATGTCTTTTGTGAATTAGGAATCATTTGAAGATGAAAAGACCCGCAAGAAGAGAGAAAAGATGGAGAAGAAGGCATCGAGACCCAAGTTTGCCAAGACAAGAACTAGATAGTTTAGTGTAGGGCACCCAGTTACCCAATGTAACTCAATATCCAAGATTGATGGAGGTTGCCCTGAAACTTTCAACTTATTGCGAACACATGCTGCACAAAGTCTGAGTTGTATTTCATGTATTACAATTTACTTTTTATGCCCTCCAAGAACATGTGTGCTTACACACAGTTTAGATAAGTATTTGGAAAAGCTAACCTCTATGGGATATTGGGATTAAGAGTTGTCAATTACGGGAAGATTCATCATCTTTATCAAATGACTCAACGTTAGTGAATGACGTGGAATTGCTTAAATGGAGTTTAACCTCCTTGTTGGAAATCTTACGTGGGTGTAAAAAATGGGCATATGTATGACGGACAGGTAGCTAGCATATCAAAATCTCATATTATGGCACTTAATATTAAGTTGTTAACGCACTATCTATTAATTTATAAAAAGCCAAGCATGATATCAAGGGGATGAAATGATAAGACCTCTAATTACCCTTTACACCTTCTAGGTGTTGAATTAATTCCCATGTAGGTGTTACCTTTGCCTAATTATAAGGTAAAGTGTTTGCGTACCAACGTAAAGTTCAGGCATATTTCGTGATAAGAATAAGAAAAAGACAATTCAGTTAACTCAATCAGACATGTGTTTAGCTAGGCACAAATTTAAACATTCTTTTTGTTTTAGTATGCATGGTACACGTATTCTCCTCTATGAATCCACTAAGATTACTGGTGATGGTCCTCAATTTTTTATTTTGTAAAAAAATATTAATATAGTGATAAAACTTTGAGTAGTTTTGTAAAAAAAAAAAAAAGAAATCAAACTAGTAATTGCCAAACAAAAAAGTCTCCTATGTCCTATGAGTTCTAATCAGAAAGGAGGTATGATAAAACTCATTCCGAATTCAAAGAAATACAAGATTGTTGAATCATACAAAAAATAAAATAAAATAGGGCCTTAAAACTGCTAGAACCTGAAAACAGGACAATGGAGAATGGAGACAAAGTTAGCATTAATTTAATTTTAAACTCACCCATCAAGAAGTTCACAGTCAAACCTCTGAAAGTACACACGCATCCCATTCAAGTCATAACCCACATTATAATTCTGTTGAGCCAACATTCCAATAGGAGAAAAGCTTTCATAGTCATCTCTAAAATAGTCCCCTGGAAGCACAGCCATGCAAAATTCATTCTCTGTGGTCTGGATAAACATACTTGTTACATCCAAGTCCAAAACAGCACCCTCACTCCTTCAGCAAAATGAAATGTCTCCAACGGAAAGCCACTTAGGTCCCGGCTTACCACACCACTATAGCATAAAGTATAAGGATTGTGCTTATCTTGTTGGGCCAAAACCAAAACCCCTTCAAGAAGATTCTCAACTTCAAAGCTAAGCACTTCAAATCCATATTCTATAAGCTATGTATGGTCTGCTCCAGTGTCAATTATCACTCCACTGTTATTATCTGTTATTGATCTTTCAAACACGGTTGGATTGATATCAAGCTTTCTCCCTCCTATGCTTATAGCTTCTAGATTAACATAATACAAACCATTGATCACATTCAAATTAGTTAAGTCACCTTGCATATTGGCTTTGTCCCCCAAGACCAATATGTTAAACTTATGATTAATATTTCTTAAGTTACCAAAGCTAGGTAGCAACGAGAACCTTCCGCTACCAAGTCCAAACACCCCATTGATTCCTTGGTAGGGGTAACCATTTGATGATGTACTAAACTCACGACCACATCCAAATATCAAACTAGGAACTTTGAATGCGTTTTCATCTATGGTTTCTGAAGTTAATTGCTCCCTTGCATAGATCCCTTTTGATGAACCACTCCCAACATACTCCACACTGCATGGACACTCACAATTCACCACATCACATTTGTTACATTCACTGAATGTCAAAGCATATGTGGAAGATTTTGAGAGGTCAAATATTGGAACAGATTGCTGCGAACAAGATGAACAAGGATGACACATAACCCATGTAAAGCTGCTACCAGTGTCCATGACAGCAAGTGATGGAACAGGTGGTTCACCTATGGAGAAATTAATTAAGAACACAACATTTCTAGGGCTAGGAACAAGATTGGAGATATATTCATTACTAGAAGTTTGCTTAAGCATTTTATGCGAGTAATGATCCCAAGTGGTGTCTTTTGAATTGTAGAGTGATAGTGTTGACTCATAGTGTATGAGAAACACTGGGTTAATAGATGAGGTTATGATGGTGGCAGTGGTTAAGGTGAAATGAAATATGAAAGGCAATGAAACAAGTCTATAAACAAGTGGTGTTGCCATGACTACAATTTCTTGAGAAAGTTTCAAATCCATTTATGGAGAAATTGGGCTGCGTTGACTAGTTAGTGAGTAGTGGCTATTAGTTTGACTCTTTACGTGAAAACACCTTTTTCATGAGATGAAATAGTTGCTGAACTATTTTTACATGACTCGAATGGTTTGTTACTGAATTCTTTTCGCATTGAATTTGTTACCAAATTAGTCTGACTACACTTGTTTAATCTTGACTAAATATATAAGCTTCAATGAGTTTAGACAATAATAAATGATTAATGCCCAAACTTGATGATTTTTTTTGTACATTCTTTCTTTTTTTGACAGTTTTTTTGTATATTCTTTCTTTTTTTGACAGTTTTTTTGTATGTTCTTAGAATTTAGAATTTTGCAGTTCCTCGAATCAGCTTAATTGGTTAATTTTCAGAATATAATTGTCGGTGTGGGAATTTGAGTTCAGGATGCGTTACTTTTCTTTTCTGTTTTTAATTCTTAATTTGTTAGATGAGAAAGAATTTCAAATGAAATTTTCTTCGCTTTTGACAAAGAAAAACAGAAGGATTTTTTTAATAAACTATTTATTAGCGTGTGTTTCCTTCGGCAGCTAAACATTCGCAAGTCGCAACAGATTATCTAGTCTCAAGCTAAGACTTAATAATAAAATGAAAGCATGAATATCAATGGATCAGAGTGGCGCAGCGGAAGCGTGGTGGGCCCATAACCCACAGGTCCCAGGATCGAAACCTGGCTCTGATAAAGAGTGGCTTCTGATTTATTTCTTCTTTTTTTTTACAGACATTTACGAAATAATTAAAATATGCCGTAGATGTTCGTATAATATAACCAGAGGCAACTCATAATTTGCTTATTCATTTAGCATTATTTATATAATATTTTGGTTGCATAACATTTTTTTTTATATACACCAACATTATCTTTATTTCATTTAGATAAAATATAACTCTAAAATTCAATGAGTAATAGACATATCAAGACAAAACATCTTTTAGGGAGTGCTTAAAACCAGACACAATATTAAAAACATATCACGAAGAAATTTTGGTTGCATAACATTTTTTTTATATACACCAACATTATCTTTATTTCATTTAGATAAAATATAACTCTAAAATTCAATGAGTAATAGACATATCAAGACAAAACATCTTTTAGGGAGTGCTTAAAACCAGACACAATATTAAGATAGCATATCACGAAGAAATGTCCTTGGCTTAATGATTAATACCACAGATAAAAGTTAACCGCATCGGTGAACTTAGCCTCCAAATTCTTCCTTTTATTTATTCCAAAACTTTTATAATTACATTTTTTGGAGAAAGACCGAAAATAGTCAGCATGTTGAATACTAATTTGGGTTCCACAAAATATTTAAACCACATGATAAACTATTTTAACCAACAATTTACAATACAGATCGCCACAAATTTGAATGAAAAAGGTAGGTTATCAGCAAGTAAATTATTGGTTTTATCCGTTCATATGGTTAAATTTCTTACAAGTCCCAAATTATAGATATTTTTAACGTACTTACCTTACATTGTGGGGGAGGAATGTTAAACGAAGTTTTTATATTGTACCATATATACATATTTGGAATCATTGTTTCCTCCAAATAACACATTCATGTTGGCAGCCACGACAGCTCTGGAAGTTTCTTTGATTAACACTTCAATGTTGGCAGCAGTGGTAGGTCTGAAAGTTTAAGTGTAGCATGCAATTCCTCAAGCTTCACAGTTATAGATGGTGCTCTAAAAATACTTTTTGCCACTCATGATGCCTTGTCCATGGTGGCAGTCAAAAGATTGAACTCACGCACTAAAGACCAAGATAATTCATTCTGGGCATCAATGCTTAAGTTGTATTCCTGGAAGTAGCCGTTATAAGTTATTACGGACATGATGGCCCTGGAAAGTTGAAAAATATAAAAATTTAGCAAACATAGATATCAGAAGTTTTCTGAAACATGGGAAAAACACAAGTTATGAAGAGCATTTCTGGAAAAGTTGTGTGATAAATTGCTAATGCCACACAGCTGACCATAGACCGCGTTTGTAATCCCCCAAAAAGGAAGTACCACACTTTAATGACCATACCTCTGAAGGGACCATCTACTTATCTGGTTTATAATGGTTTTGATGATTCTACACCTTCAATTGTACCTTGATTTTTATCAAACCACCCAATTAACGTTTGGATTAAGAGTTCTTATTTAATCGGAGAAACCTAAAGAGACCATAAGATTGGCAGTTCTAGTTTCAAAATCTGAGACATGGATATACACATATCCATGTCAGCAAACAAGAACATAGTCCAAGTGGAACACAGAAATACAAGGCATGGCATTAAATACAATGACTTAGAGCCAAATTATTTCAAATTTTCAATTTTCAATAACTAAAAGCCAACGGGGGAAGAAGAGATATACCTAATAGCTGCACCTTTAACATCAATAACAGGAAATGCAATTCTTACTAAGTAAAACTAAAATTTAATCCTAAATATTCAATCCAACAAAAAATAAAGTATCGATCTACATAGACATAGTCACACTAAGCCTCACTTTGAAGGCGATAATGAAACTTCAGAAGTTTATACTACACTTTGAACCCAATGTCAGCAGATGAGGAGATTCCAAAATTTGACCAGTAGCCATAGGAAAGACTCTCCTATCTACAGCACAATTAATTATGTTCATTATATCACCTTTCATCAATTAATCTACAACATTCATCACCACGTATTTGTCATGGTTTCTTAATTGATTGTTGGTGTGGCTAAACAATGGTACAGTTGCAAAAATGCATGCATGCATGCACATACAAGCATGAGAAATATTAACTTCATATTCAATAATAGCCAAGAAGTCATAAAGCATTGCAGTAAACCACATGTGCAGATGAAGCTTAAATCACATGTGCAGATGAATGAGGTAGAACGGGACATCAAATAAAGAGTTTCCAGTGGACTGTCAACATCTGAGACCAATAGATCAACAATGTGGCACTCACCTACAAGCTAGGAGTTCAGATGATGAGGAGTTGGTGACATTTTCAACCTTGCGAATTATGGCATGGCTGTATGACAAACAGCAGATTTAAAAAAATAATTTTAAATATGCAAATATTCTTACTAATATATAATAAAAAATCCTCAACAAGATTTGGTTAACACAATAAAACCTCAAAAGGGTAAACAAAGTATTTTAGATTAAGGGAAATAAAGATCATATGAAATAGTTCCAAGGTTTAAATAGGTCAATATAAAAAAGTCTTCAATGACTCATGACTACATAACATCAAAATACTTCACCTTTTGACCCCTGCAGAGACAGCATTATGTAGTACGTGATGATAAGCAGGATCCAGCACATCATTCACAGCACCAGGAATTATTGATCCAAGAAAACCACTTGATCTCTTGCTCCTGCTGAAGTCATCAAATATACATAAGCTGACTTCCCAAATCCATTTCAGAGGAAGCAAAATAATTAAGGGAAAAAAAAATATCAAGAGATTTTTTTCAAAGAGCAAAGGAAGCAAAATAATATGGAAAACTAAAATCAGCTACAGCAAAGGTTGCACTTGTACACATTTATCACACAATCACTAATATGACATCCACATCTTCCATTCAGTACTATTTGGTGACTAAGCCAAACACAATAATTAATGTTTGCTTTAAATTTAAATCAGGCTGGTTTTACCTTCAGTGATCCAACGCAGCCTAAACTTACATGACATATTCACTTGAGTTGAGTACAACAATAAAGTAGTCTAACAGATGGGAAAGAGGGGGAAAATATTTTAAATTGCAATTCTCACCACCTTGGATGTGAAGCAAATCCGAGAGTAAAAAGATGAATAGAACCAGAAGAACTTGAGGCTGCAAGAATATCTGGAAGCTGCTTTGATGGTCCAAATGAAAGAGAAAATATAGTAGACGGATATGTCCCCCTTCTAAAGCTATATGACTGCGGGAAAAACATCAGTCAGATTCTACACTTGAAGAAAAATTGTAACACAAAATTAAAAGATAAAAAACTGCTACAAGGTATATAATCCATAAAGAATGCCTATCCAAAAAAAAATAATCCATAAAGAATATAACTCATGTATGAATTACTTCAAAGAATGACTATGGAAAACAAAATAAAAAAGAGCATTATGAACTAACAAATTATGGACTGGACTCTTAAGGTCAAAACTATGAGTAAAGGGCTTGTGTGTTTTGATATGGCATAAAAGGGACCTGCCAGATAATTGTATCATAATCTGATCTTTTATAACCAAAATCATTTTGTTTGCAATTTTAAGGGGAGAAAACACAGAAAGATGCAAAAAATAATGGCTGATACCATTAAGATTCCCTATCAGTATTTACAAAGATTGACTCTCATTCATCACCTTTGTTGCATCTGACACCAAATGGACTCTGATTATGGTCCCTTGCTCGGATGCTGTAGCTATGTACATTCCATTAGAAGAAAGAACCATTGCAGCTAATGGTGAACGATGAGCCTCAATCTGTAATTCAGGTTCCATAATAATGTTCATGAATATAAGTAAAAAATATAAACAACAATATATTCATATGTAGCATTTAAAAGAAAATATTACTGCCAGATAATAAAACAATGAAATAAGTCAATACAAATGTGTAGAAAAACCCAAAACTTTTTCCTATGGTGCTCTCTAAAGAAGGAAATCCCCATATTTCTCAAGTAGGCATTTTACAGCATACAGTCCATGTAACTGAAGAATATATTAATTTAAATAGTTTTTGAAATTCCATAAAATAATGACAATAATTTTCATTCAAATAAACAAGAAATGCCAAATCATGAAAGCATTGAATAATATAAATTATTATTAAAAATTGAAAACCATGAAGCATAATATTTCAGTTTTCATCATCTCACTAGTCTGTTTGAGGCTATATGATAGAGAAGGAACAAAAGCAAAAGAATTCGTGAATATTATTGTCATTTATTTATTATATAAACTATTCAGAAGGAAATTTATGTATAACCTCACAGTGTAAATGGCAATCCATGACATTATATAGCAACGCAGATCCTTTGGTAGTACTGGCAGGAAGAGCCAAGTAGCAAGCATCCAAACAAGGGGAAAAAGCACAAAGTCCTGTGGGGAAAATTGCCTTAGAAAAATATGCTTAATACAGCAGTTGGGTGACATAATTCAAAGTTTAATTCACCATGTTTGTCACAATCCAATTGAGAATAGAATAATAACCTAACAAGTAACAACTGCAAGTCAACAATTAAAGTGTCCTTACTGAATGAAATCATATCAGGTATTGGTTCCAGCCTCACCTTTAATATTTGGCACTGTGTCAATAGTATCCAAGATTGTGAGACTATTTATTTCATATACATATGCTTTGTCTTGTAAAATGACAATGAGTCTGCATTATAGAGAAACCGGGAGATTAGGGTAATCTTAGTGATCAAAGATTATGCTGATTAGTTCATGGGACTAGACTAAATTTTAGATTGAAAAAATTGTAAATAAGGAAATCAAAATGTATAGCAAACTTGCTGAATCCAAAATTGTTTATTAGCATGTATTCTACAAACCCAACTGTGCAATATAAATAAGCAAAATAATCTGATCATATGTGTCTGCTACACATTAAACACATACATGCCTCTACAAGCACTGACAAAACACGAATTTGGTAAACATTCGTATTTGAGTTCCCTGAATGATCAGCAAAATTTGCACAAAAACAACCTGTAGACAAGTCTCAAATTTTCTCCTTAGTCCTCCTACTTTATATGCTACAAACCAAGGGAGAAGAAATGGAAAATTGATAGAAACAAATGAAAAGAAATAAACATATTTTTGGATAGATAATAGGGGAGAGGTCTCTCCTCCACAGGTTTCCCCTTCACAAAAGATGTCTTTGTTCACATACAAACTATCTCCGTAATCTGAATCTGACTTTCCCATGTGTAACCAATACATTCTAACTAACTAATGAACCAACAGCGTTACTGACTAATGGACCAACAGTCACCCTTATTGTTTGAACTAACTAACTAATGGACTAACAGTTGTTACTAGCTGACTAACGTGCTAATAGTTGTCTCATTCTGTCCCAACAATATGGAATTTTGTAATGGAAGAAGTTCAAAAACAAACAGTAACCTCCCAAAGTAAGCCCCAAAAATAAAGTTGAGGAAAAAACAACCATTAGTCTGTATAACTATAACAGCAACATACATAATTAAAAAAAAAAAACTACAAAAATAAGCATTTGGCAGTGCTACACTAATTATATTCATAAATAATCAGTGTGTCAAGAAATCAACTTCAACCAAGCTTCATGTACATTTGATGAGCAATTGAAGCCCACCTCATATTCCAATATTAAAAATACAATATAGCTTAATGTTGTTTAACATTTTAATAAGAAAGCATTGGTAAACCAAAGCCGAGATTAAACTAAAAAGAAGAAAGGGAAAAAGTGCACTAGTGAAGATGGAGGTTTGACCTTTGTCTATTCATGCGAACAGCAAGTATGGAAGTTAGAAAATTCAATTCTCTAAGAGCAGCTCCAGTGGTTGTATTGAATAAACAAAGACGGCGAGGGGACAAAGATGGCTGCATGTGCATCATGTATCAGTCAAAACAATACACAGTCAGAGCCCGAGCCCGAGCCCAAGTACAGTATAGTACGGAACCTGATCACCAGCTCCAACGATAGCAAGAAGACTGGAGCTAAACAGCATCTCAGCAATAACAAAAGCTCCAACCGCTACACGAAGGAAGGGGGGAATTAAGAAGAAGAAAAAAGGGTGATTAATTAATGGAACTGAATTTTACCTCTTTCATAACAAAGTCTTCCAGTATTGGTATCAAATATTCTAACACCATCTCTGGTGCCAACGGCAAAGTAACTGCAGTAATAAATAATGAAAAAAAAAAAAAAAAGATATCAAGGGAGTTTGAAGGAAAAATATTGAATTGGGATTCATAATTGAAAGAGAATTGACCTACCTATGGTCCTGGTTGAAAGAAGCGCAAAGTAAAGAGGGCGAAGAAGAATGGTTGGCCATTGAATTTGACTAATAATTAATAATTGGGGTTCCAACAAGTTTTGTTTCACTGCTGCTCATCGATTAGTTTCATCACCTTCCGAATTCTCAACTTGTAGTTTATAGCTATAACACAATCATCGACATAATCTTTCATGACTCGATGCCTTATCCCACCGACTCTACCGAATTCTTTTTCTTAATGGAGTACTTATAGATAATGGTTAGGAAAATTAAATAAAAATAAGTTTAATGGGAATATTTTTTAATCTGTTATCTAATTATAAATTATTATTGATATAATTTTTAAAATAATTTTATAAAAATTAATAAAATTATCGTGATTTCTGATTGGATGGTCTTTTTTTCAAACTAAAGATTTGGAATTTATTTATTCATAAAAAATTATAAAAGTGTTAAAATTTTAACGGTTATTTTTATTTAATAGTTGTAACTTGTATTGGCATTTGTCTTTTAAAATATGTTTTACTCACTTTAAACCAAGTAATAGTAAGTGTTAAATATGAAGCAATCTTTGATAATTTGAAATGAACTATTAAATATTTTTAAAATGTAAAATCTTCCGCCTTAAATTATTAATAAGGATTGATTTTAATCTTTACAAATAAGATGATATTTGCTTTTAGTGTTTTCAAAAAATAATAATTTTTTAATATTTTAAGATAATGTGATATATGTCTCTTATTGCTATATTTTTTTAAAAAATTATACTAATTATTCGTGAGATTTCATGTAATTATATAAATATATTTTTTTAATCATTATATTCACCTCTCTACATGTTAGTATAACATTTGTGGATGTCAATATAATGTTTTCAAATATATAATAGAATATAATGTTTTTAGACATAAAGGAGAGATAGTGTAAAAAAAAATAGTAATGTTTTACGTAATTTGTTAAAAACTCAAACATATGAGAGTATAATTTATCTTTTTGAATGAAAGTTAGAAACTCAATTTATATATTCTTTTTTTTTTTCTCGTCATTCTTTTTTCTCTCATTCTCTTTTCTAATCTTCCCTTACATCTTTATTTTCTCTCTACTTGTTGTATCTCTTTCTCTTTCTATTTTTCTTCTCTCTCTTTTCTTTATACATTATTATAAAATATTTTATATTATTAATTAATCAAAAATTATATAATTTTTTTAAAAAATTATTATAAAAATTAGCAAACTCCCTATTCTGATTAAATATCAATAGAAAAATCTTTTATATTACAAAGCATACATCATTTACTCACTTTAAACCAAATAAGTATTAAAAATTAAGCAATCTTTAATATTTGAAATTAAATATTAAATATTTTTAAAATATAAGGATTAAATTATTAATAAGGATCAAATTTGGTTTTAATCTTTACAAATAAGATATTTATTTTCAGAGTTTAAAAAATAATCGTCTTTTAATCTTTTATTTGTGATAGTGATATATGGTATTTTTTATAAAAAAAAATATTAATGCAAGTTAGGGTGGGACGCAATTTATGTTTTTTTTCTCTCGTGATTCTTTGTGTTTTCTATTTTCTCTTTCCTCTCTTTCTTTTCTTGTTTATTTTCTCCCTTTACTTTCTCGCTCTCATCTTTCTCTTCTCTTTATGGTTTTGGCTTCACCTTTAATGAAGAGTATCCATACCACTATACCAGTACCACACTGAATTTTAATAAGTTGCAAAATAAAATTTTCAGAAAAAGGATTTTAAGTTACTCTGAAATTAAATTTCCAAAAGAGAATTCAATGATATTAAATTTTTAGAATTAGTTTGCAAATCACTTTTGAAATCAAAATTTTAGAAATAACTTTTAAATCAATTCCAAAGTTAAACAAGCGTAGAGGGGTGTCACTTTAAAAAAGAAAAAGAGCAGACAGTGAAAACTTTCATGATCAAGGTGATGTTTGGGTTGGAGGGTACTTTCAAGTAAAATCCAGAGGCAGAGATTCTTATTATACGATTGTTGTTATTTTTTTGCATCATGATCTCATTGTAGTTTCCCTCGTATCTCGTTAGTTTTGTGTGCTTGTGTTATTTTGCTCTATTACAAAAATAAGAAATCCACATTCTCAAAATTTAAACATAAATCCCCACTCTAAACCACTTGTTTTAACAAAAATCAATTACTTCTTCATCTTAAAGGTATTTTGGAATAGGTATAGCGAGTCAAAGGAAGAATCATAGGGAGAAAAGGGAAAAAATTGCAGCACTATACGAGTAACGAAGACAGAAAGGTAAAAAGAGCATAGGAAAAGACACCAAATTGAGAAAAAAGAGCAAGCGTGACCCTGCAAAGCTATCAGATCGACAATGACCTCTTAACAGCTCAAAAGCTCTCAGACTGTGACCATCACACACTGATGCTTTCAACTTTCAAGTTTGAACATACATATTGAACAAGACAACTGAGAGGACACTGCAAGATATGCATGCCCATCTTCATCTTCAGTCAAATATCATTCTGTGGAACACACCCTCTTGCCTCTGCTGCTGTTTCAGCTTCACACTCGAGAGCAAAAGAATCTGATGAAGTTCCCTGTCCACCCTATACAAAGTCTACCGTGCGTATTGCGCACCCTCCTACCCTTTTTTCTACCATTATAATACATATTTTCCACCCAAATGCATAGTAACATGAGTACAAATGCACTAGTACTACTAAATTGTTTATTTACAACAATACAAACCCAAATGACAACTTTTTAGAACATATATATATATATATGTATACACATTTGATTAGATTATATTAATTATCCTAGAATAAGCAAAGCTAATTAAGATTTATCGCAAAGAAAACACCTTTCTTTCTTTCTCCTTTTTCTATCTTGCTGTTTTCTTTTCCCCATTAACTGTTTATCTAGGACCAGAGAGTTCCATGGCATAGGATTCCAAAGACTGTTCATCATCATCATCCATTGTCATGCCAAGCATGCTGGAACGGTCATTAACATCATCATCATGTTTGGAAGCAGAGGTAGGGCGGGATGAAGTATTGCTATTGTTGCTGTTGCTGTGACTGTGACTGGAGTTCATGTCTTGATTACCGTAATTATGTGATGATGCCCACTTCTCAGCAAGCCCATCACCTTCAAGCATTCGAACCACTTCGGACATTTTAGGGCGGTGGGCTGTCAAATATTGAGTACACAGTAAAGCAACTTGCAGCATCTCCCCCACCTCTATTCTATCATAATTGTCTCCAAGCTCTTTGTCCACCAACACTGCAACCCTCTTTTCATGTAGTATTTTCCTAACCTGTCACACAAAATAGGGACGAATATTGATCTACAGTCTCGGAAGTGTGAACATTTCTTTAAACCAACCTTCACATATCTATTTTAAGGATACGTACTAGCAGGTAGACCACCTGCCAAGTATCAACCAACTCCCCAACACTCAGAGTAGCATTTTTTTGGGAGGAGGGGGGGACCAGAGGGTTAGGTTTACAGATAGCAACTATATTCACTGTATATTCAATTAATATAAAATTCAACTCATCCATTATCAGCTGTAGATAGAAAAGTCCCTACTGTAATTTAGTAACTGCAGCACAGAACAGAAGTCATCCACTGCTCAACAACAACAACTAATATATTTGGACCAGCCACAGCACCATACTAAACCATTCTTATAAGTTATTAAGAGAACTGATAATGGTTTTTAACACAATTGCTTGTCATCTCATAAAGAAAACAAATCCTAAAACTTTAGAGAACTGATTTTCCTCTCCCCCCCCCCCCCCCCCTCTGTCTTTCAATACACAAATGCATAAATAATATCGACATTGTGGAAGAAACTGTAGCCCAGAGCAGATCAGAATATTAAAAATAAATCATGTTCAAAGAAAAGTCATGCATGAGGAACCTCATGAAGAGTTAAATATTGAATAAGCTAAGATATTAGACTAACTACCAGATTATTACGTCATATAATCTGGAATGCAACAAACAGAGTTATTTGGTTGCGAGAATAGACTTACCCATTCTAGCATAGCACCTTTTTGATTCACCGTTTTCCCAAACTCGAGTGCTGTCATTCCGGTTATGAGCTCCAACAAGAGAATGCCAAATCCAAAGACATCTGTTTTCTCAGATGATTGGCCGGTGGAAAGGTACTCTGGTGCAATGTGTCCAACAGTGCCACGGACAGCAGTGGTGACATGAGAATCAGCATGGTCAAGGAGCTTTGCAAGGCCAAAATCTCCAACAACAGCCTCACAATAGTCATCCAGAAGCACATTGGCAGCCTTAACATCTCTGTGTATTATCTTTGGATCACATTGCTCGTGCAAATACAGAAGACCTCTGGCAGCTCCAATTGCTATCCTCTTTCTTGTGTTCCAATCTAAAGCTGGTTTTCCTATCATATCACACGCATGATATTAAACCACAAGGAAAGTTAAAATAGAAAGATTCAATAGCTAAATCATGCCTTGAAATAAAGAAAACCTTGAAGGTTATGTTAAACAACAAGCAGTTGGCAGAACTCATTTAAGAAAAACTTTCAACACTTTCCATTCCTTACGCTATTTAAAGGCAAAATCCATTGGCTTTATAGCTACTCTAGTAGCCACAAAGAGAAACAAACATTGAATCTATCATAATAACAAAAGTAGGTATTCAATGCCTAGTATAAACATTTTCGAAAACCTGAAAGAAGTAATCCAATCAGAGTTTAAATTCAATAAGTAATGATTAGGATATGAAATTACCAACTACTGGTTGTAGGTGTACCCCTAATTAACAGATGATTCAGACCATTTCTAGCCTATCATTCAAAATTATAACAATTTGGCAAATTTTATTTAATAGAGTACATGAAGATTATGAACACCAATGAGAAATTGCAAGTATGATTAGATGTTTTAACATTAAAAAATAGGCTTGACATCCTAAATTACTTTACTAGAACAAAAGAAAAAGAGAAAGAAAATATAAAATATCCTACACAATGCCCCACATCCCAAACCATACTAAAGTACAATTTAGAACCAACATCGAGGCCCTTCAATTCAACCATGAAAATACTACAACCAAAACATGACATTGCAGATCACAAGAATAAAACAGGGTCCAAGTACAAGAAGTCAAGGTAGATAATGTTTCACTTAATAAAATATATCATATTCTATGATCACTAGAAAGACCACTGGCATGGAGAGCATTACCAACCTCTAAGCCTGGAGGCCACACTACCATTAGACATATAAGGATAAACCAAAAGTTTCTCACTAGAAGTAGCACAATATCCAATTAAGCGAAGTAAATTGCGATGAACTGCCAAGCTGATCATCTCCAACTCAGTTTGGAACTGTGATTCACCAGCACTACCATTTACATCTTTCAGCCTTTTCACCGCCACCATTGTGCCATCTCCAAGCTTCCCCCTATAGACATTGCCAAAGCCTCCAGCACCAAGTATATTCTTGGAGCTGAAATTATCCGTGGCATGTAGGAGCTCTCTGAAAGTGAATTTTTTTAGATTTCCCAAGCTAAGAACTCCCTCTTCCTTATAATCTGCAACAATGCCACAATCATAAATACTAATTTCCTAATAACACCAATCCAGTACCACATGTAATCCAAGAACCTCAGTTAGAGTGCTACCCACCACTGATATAAAGGATGACTCCGTGCTGTCGTTTCTTTCTATACCACAATAGCCCAAAAAGCAGAAGGATGAGAGAAGCACAACCAAGACTGACCCCAAAAGCTATTGCTAGTCTTTTGGACTTGTGTTTTCCTATGAACAAAAATGTAACACATGTTAAAAATGTTGTACAAGAGAAAAGATGAGAAACCAAGAAGGTGGAGGTAAAAGGGCAAACCTTCTGATGACACTTGCGAGAAAGAGATGGGCATGAGGGTTGCTGAGCCAGAGCAACCTTCAGTAGTGCTGCTTCCACAAACTAATGGGTTCCCCACAATACTACACAAACAGAAGTAACAGTGAATCAGGACAAAAAAAAGTACAGTTGAAACTTTATTAAAATAATACTAACACTACCGTGTCCACAAAACAAACAGAAGAGAAAATAAGTAAGAGACACCATACTTGAATGACCTGGCTGGGAACTTGGGCAATGGTCCACTGAGATTGTTATAAGACAAGTCCCTGAGTGCATAGATTTAGCATATCAGAGTTTCAGCAGAAGAAATTGACAAATAGTAAGACATGAACAAGTGGCAGGTTGTTTCGATTTTCAAGACACTGACGTGTGAGAATGGGGAAATACTGAAATATTGATATAACTAGACTCACAAGAAAGCAAGCTGTGGGGTTTTGGCCAGTGACACGGGAAAGGATCCGGACAAATTATTGTTGTTGAGCCTCCTGCTCCCGTTGTGGACAAAGAAACAGTAGATTACATTACATAATTTACACCGCAAGATTTGTAGCAAAATAAGAAGCAACAATATCCCAAAACATATAAAATAAAATAAACTTTACACCTCAACATGAAAATAAAGTAAGTCAACAAGTAAACAACAACAGATAGTGGGCATTGGGAATTGTTGGTTAAAATAATTTCCCGCACTTTGTTTCGCAAAAAAAGGACTAACTAAAATCAAGGAAACAATAATTACTCACAAGTACTGGAGACTATTCAATTGACTAAGAGATGCAGGAATGAGCCCCGAGAAACGGTTATTGGAAAGGTCTAATGTCTGAAGCTTGGGAAGGTTTCCAAGTTCCGGTGGTATATTGCCTGAGATATTGTTGTTCTGCAGTAATCTGCATTCATCCGCCGTTAGAACACTCCACAGAACATAAAACACAATAACAAAAAATTGAAGAAATTCGTTTGCTACGAGAATCATGCTGAAAGTATCTAGCAGGGGATGACCGTTACAGACAAACAGAAACATATACTAAAATACGAAGAAGAAAAAAGTAAGAGGAAAAAGGTGAAGTTAAAGAGAGGAAGGTGGTCGCTCACACTTGTCGAAGATTTGTTAGATTTTCGATAGCCGGAGATAAAGTTCCGGAGAGAGATTGGCTAGGCGCTCCACTGCAGAGAGAAAAAGAAAAAGTGAGAAAGGAAATGCAGAAAAAGAGAAAGAGAAAGAGAAAGAGATGATAATACTAACAGGCCTATGACAAGGTAATCAGAAGAGCAAGTGATCATGGTCCAGCTGCAAGCGTCGACGGAGTATTCATCCCAGTTGTTGAGGACGCCGTGAGGGTCATTCAGACCTCCTTTAATGTTGATCAAAGCCTCCACTGCACGAACAATTCATTGTTAACAAAATGTCAATTAAGGGAACCTTAGACTTAGAGAATTTAATGTGAAAAATAAGGGTGTTTGGTTGACCTTCGGGATTGCGAGGCTGAGAAGCGGAAGAGAGAGTGTGGCGTGAGAGGAAGAAGAGGAGGAGGAGGAGGAGACAGGAGAGAGGCATGATCATGGAACAGGGACAGAGGCAAGGTGAGGCTCAGAGAGGTTGGTTGCTGCTACAAGACTAACAAGACTTCTAAACTGCTAAAACATAACATAACACAACACCAACCCTCTCTTTCTCTCTCTCCTCTTCTACTTTTGCTATAACTCTTTCCTCTTTTTCTTTTTTTACTCAGAAGAACGTGAGGGAGCCCGCCAGAATCAAAACGTCCATGGCTACTATGTATATTGCTTCCTTCTACGCCTTTTTTATTTTTCTCCTATTTACTATTTTTATACACACGCATATATTTTAAAGAAATTTAACAATTTTTTTAGCATACTCAAGTTTGAATTTTTTTTTATGAGAAATTAGTTATTGAATTGTAATTCAACCAACATAACTTGCACCCAAAAAAAAAAAAAAATCAACCAACATAACTAATTTCACACTTTCACGGATTCTCTCATCGAAGGTTCACGATCCTTACATAAGACTTAAAGTTTACAAATTTAAATTTATTATTGTAAAATTTTCTTCTAATATTTTATATAAAAAATATTTAAAATATATTTTATTAAATTTTCATAATTAATTAAAGCAAATACTAAAACTATTATTATTTGATAAAATTAACTGAAAAGTAAGAATATTCAAATTTAAATCAATCCAAAATAAAAATCGAAAAAACTATTAATAAAATTATTTATTGAAACAGCTAAAAAATATAAAATTATGTAAATAAAAATATTTATGTAATGTTTTTATACAAATTTTAATTTTATTTTCTTAATAAAAATGTATTTTATAATTTGTAGCATTTATAATTTTATTATTAAACTAATTCTAAGCACTTGTAATATTTTATTTATAAAATATCCAAAAAAGTACATAAACTTATAATGTATCACTATCAATATTATATATAATATAAAGGTAAAAAATAAAATTATATCATATGTAAAAAAAGTAAAAATAATAATTTTTTATCTTAAATGAAAAGATTATAAAGAAAATTTAATAAATATTTAAAGATAAAAATTGAATATAGACATACAAAATTAGAACGTAACGTTTTAAAAATATTACTTTTAACTAGTGTCTAAAAAAATAATTTACTAAACAGTTAATAATTTTTTCAATCAATAAAAAAATTAAGATTTGAGAAACACATTTTAAAAAATTTCCTTAGATATTGATTAAAAAACTAAATTTTCATATATTTTATAAATATGTTATTCATATTTTTTCACTCCTTTATTTATAAAATATAAATGAATAAACCCTTAATTTAATTTTAAAGTATTACTCTCTCATTCTTTTTATAAAAATAATTTAGTAATTGTCTCTTATACTGATTTTTTTTTAAAAAAAAACTCTTAATTAATAAATAAATTATTTAGTTAAAAATAACAAATGCTATAAATTAATGAAATAAATTCTTCATCTCTTTTATTAGCATTGAAAAAGATGAATTACATGTACTAAATTGATGATTTTTTCATGGCATTGAAGAAGAATATTAAACAATCATTAGTGGTTTGAAGCATTTGTGATTGAGATTTGGGAGTTGAGACTTGAGTGAGAGGTGCAGGGGCAACCCAAAGAAAAGGTTTACTGATAAAGCAAAGCTGCGTTGTTGATTTGACACAGACTACCTTCACTGCGCAGCCAATTGTTCCGTCCAACGAGAGTGAGTAGTGTTAGTGGGTCCCCTGTTATTTTATTATGTTCCGGCTTCACACACTCATCATTCTTCCTTTGCTTTACTTCCCTTTACGAGGCTGCTCTTTTTTTATTTTTATGTGTCCGTTTATTACTGCTCTGATTAGTTTATAAAATACTAGTAACTATACCAGGTTATAAAATAATTTAATCTGATTAAATTTGCTTATTTGGTATACACATTTATTTAGGGTGAATGTTTAAATTGTTCTTTGGAAATAAGAGACATTATCATTTTTTCTTAAAATAATAAAATTTTAAAAGGGAATTTAAAAGTACAAATTCTCATTCATTTTATTTCAAAACTAAAAAAATTATTTAACTTATTAACCTATTTTTAGAAATATAAATAATTAAATTATTTAGGAGAAAATAATTAAGTTAAGTAACTAAAGTAATAACATGAAAATTAAGAGTGTATTTAACGTGATAATACAAAATCCAACACATTTTCATCACAAGCAAAAAAAGAAAATGTTTTCTAAAAACGAAAGTTGGAGACAAGGAAGGTTGAAATCCACAATCCAAACAGGCACATAAGAGGGGCATGCATCTTGCCCTCACAACCAGTTCATCAATTGTTGTCATATAACCATTTAAATAAGCTATTTTTTTAATCTTAATATTTAAATGATAATTTAATGACATATATTTATAGTTCTTGTAACAATTACCTGATTTTATGTATTAACTAAAATAGTAGTAATAATTAAAATAATATAATAAAATTCAGTAAGGTAAAAATTAATAATAAACATGCAAAATTTTGAGTTTTTTGCAAATTACGATAATGCAAAAACTCTATAATTAAGCTGATATCGTAAAAATAAATATCCAAACAAGTATTCTTTTTTTTTTTGAAAAAGTATGATATGATCATAAAATAACTAAATTAGAGTATTTAAAAATAAAATTAAAATATTTTCTAAAAAGATACTTGATTATAATATATTTCCTTATTAATATAAAAAATGGATTTTTTTATTCAAGTCACTAAAATAATCCCTCCCTCTACCATCAATGTTCCACTTAAATTTGTTGCATTGTTAGGCTTATTGCATGTGAGATAATAGTATTATTTGTTGTGATTCTCATAGACCTTCACAATTTTATTCTTGAAAAGAGGTCCATGGGTGTTTATAGTTTGCCTTTTAGTATTGATCAATATCCAATGTGAGGCTTTCCGTTGAATGAAACAATTATCAGTAATAAAATATTTTTTATGTGTTCTTCTTTCTTAATACTAATAATGTTCAATTTAAAACTTTATTTAAATTTGAATATCCATATAATAATAAATCTTACTAATTGTTATTAAAATTAAAAGATATCTATCTATATAACTGGGCAAAAATTACGTAAAGTCAAAATAAGTTAGAGATGTAATTACTAGTCCCAAAAACGCAATTTCAATTATGGGTCCTGAACATGATGACCAATTCTTTTGAAAAGCCTGTACCACCCAAATGTTATTGCATTTTGATACAAACCATGATAACTTTGCTTTTCATTTCAATTTTCCATTTTAGACAAGTCTGCAACCAATACTGATAGCACTCTTTCATATACTTTGATAATAACCATTTCAAGAATTTGATTTTGTTACATCGCCAACCAGTGCAGATCGAAGAGGAAATTAGCAAATATGAGGGGGCACTACGCCATTTTCTGCCATAACACATCCATTTAGTTGGCTAATAAGAAAAGTGTCTTAACTTATGTCAGAAAGTCTGCTAGCTGATGCTGCGTATTCAATAGGGAAATAATATCCTGGGTCTTTTGAGTTAAACGTACATTTACCAACTCTGGAATGTGTTTGCAATTATACCTATAATTAGCCCAAAGCATGTGTTGGAAGAGAAGGAATACTTTTTAGTTTTTACTAGGTTAATAGATAGATATCGAAATAAATGTTGCATGGGTACAAAGGAGAAAATAATATATTAAAAAAATATTTTATTCCGTAAGACTCATACTTTTTATATTTTACTTTAATTTTAAAATTTTCTTTTTTTTTCTTATTTTTATTCTCTAAATCAAACATCCTAAAATAATACCTTGTATTTCTTTGCAGATGAGAATCCTCTCTATAATTAGGATTTAAATTCAAGTACCAAAATTAGTTTAGACGGGAGATAATCTTATTTGTTTGAATACATTTATGTACTATAAATGTTAGGCTTATTTCTAAATATTTAACATACCTGGATACCAATAACTCAAATCATGAATCACTAATTAATCAAAGAATTTGACCTATAATTCTCTAACTATTAGACTAGTGTTCAAATTGAAAATACGTTGGCACGAGCCAACCCGAATAGGACAAAATGTTCTCCAAATTCTTTACACAAATAATTTATTAAAACTATTTTGAATTTGATAGCCGGTAGCTATGTATGCGGTAGTGTGTTGATATTTGATGGTGCATTGTGGCGATGTAGTGTGGAAGTGGTAGTGGTAACGTGGGAATCTCCACTATTGCAGACACAAAATCTTCGTTGGAGTGCGTTTATTATTCTTCCATTCCATGCCTGTTGCCTGTTGGTGTTGGAACTTGATTCCTTATCTTCCTTGCTTCCACAAACCACAATGCCATGCCATGGTTGTTGTTTTTGCTTCTTGCCCTCTTGTTAATTTGTTCAAAACACGAAAGCTTTACCAGAGTACTTTGAATTTGTAAAAGCAAAAAAGTGACCCAACCGTGTCATGCTTCTTTCCAAGCTTGGAAGAACCCTATGAGTATGGCTAGAAACTTTTTTTTTCTATTCATCTTGCTTTTGCATAGTTGCATAAGCATCATGCTGGAATGAGAATGAGTATGGATGGGCCTATAAAATTTCCACATGCAATGTTAATTTCTTTTTAAAATTGAGTGAAGTAAAACTTATGAGAAAGGAATATAACGCATAAAAAAATGAGAAAGGAATATAATATTAGGAATGTGCTACTAAGGCCTATGATAAGGGCTCTACTTTCTTGAGTAGCAATATAATATATATATATATATATATATATATATATATATATATATATATATATATATATATATATATGTACACTTTTGCAGAATGAAAATTAAAAGTTTTGTTTTCGAAAAGTTATTTTTTGAAAGAAAAAGTTTTAGTCGAAAACTAATTCTTTTCAATATGATTATTTTCAAATGTATTAATAAATTATATTATTAAAATTTAATCAAATTGTCATCCAAACATGAGTTGTCATATGATTGAGAATTGTTGACTTTGTCTTAAATCTTAATTACTTTAAAAGTTATATTTCAAAATTAATAATTAGAAAAGGTGACTTAATATATGATAACGGTTAAATATTTGTTGTTTGTGATAGTAAAAAATATAATGAAAATATTCTTAAAAAGGATTATTTAGCAGATATTCATGCTTAAATTGTTAAGAAATGATGTTTTTTTTATTCATGATTTGCAAATATGAAAAAAAAAAAAGGGATTAAAAGCTTAAAAGTTAAAGAAAATAAGCAAAAAATTGAGTAAGGCTTGGCTCATAGCGCGCAAGGCACACTGAGCGCGAAGACAACCATTAGCGCTAAGTGAGGGAGAGGCGCGCTGAGCGTGAATTTTAGCTCCCACGCTAAGCGAGCAAAACGCACTAAGCGCGAATACATGCATTCGTGCTAAGCGAGAAGAGCGAGCTAAGCAAGAGCACGCAGGCCCAAGTCTACTCCAACAGTTATAAAAAGAGAAAGAGAGTCAAACTAAGGAAAAAAGACACACCGAGTCTTAGAGCACTCTAATACACACCCAAAGTATGAAAACTCTCCCTTAGGTAATTTTTTCTTCTCTCTCATCATTTTCTATTCCCTTCTTCCATCCCTTCTCCTCCACCAGTTCTTATACCCCTTTTTCAGTGTAAGACCCCTTATGGCTATGAGAGGTTAAACCCTTAGTTAGGCATAAAAAACTAAAAGATGTATTATATACTTCATATTTATCAATGCAACAAGTGTTTTCTATCTTATTATCTTTTCTTACTTTTAATTTATTGCATCATTCATCCTTGCATTATTTTGGAAGTTAGGTGCTTGACGAAGGATAATCCTTAATAGAAATACAAGGAAGGTCTTGCATCATCTGTTTTAGGAATTAGTCGTTAGATAGAGGATAATTTCTAATAAAACTAAAAGGAAGGAATATCTTAATAAAATCATTGCTAGACATAAAGTGATTGCATTGTGCTCATGCATTAAAGCAAGCATCTAGAATTAAAACTTCATGCATTTTTGTCTATTGAATCTTTGTAATGATATTTGGAAGATAGATAGGTAAAATAGGTTTGTCAGCGTAAGACATCAGGGCAAGTAATCTAATAGATATGGGTAGGATAAATTCACCTGATTGATAAAGAAAAATAAAAAATAATATATCTCAGACAAACAAAACATGTTAGGTCCTAACATTTTCATTTTATTGAATTCCCTATATTTACTATTCTTGCTACTTATCTTTTACCTCATTTTTACATATTCTCTTATAAATTGTAAATTATACAACACAAATAGAGAACAAAGAATTTCATGTGAAAATTGACACTCAGATTTTCGAGTTTTTAGTACTTTGGATATTTGATATACTTACCAACCGGTTAACAATATAAGTATGTGAAAATCAAAAGGTTCAATAAATTATTAATTGTCATATATATATATATAAGTTTAATATGCAATACAATAATATATATTAAATTAATTTCACTATGTAGAAAAATGATAAATATAATAAGTTAGAGTGAACACAAGTCTAAATTAACGGGAGAATTCAATCAATACGAACCAAACCAACCTGGATTCATACTATTTTAGATTTTTTATTATGTTTAATTTTATTATTTAATACTATTGATTAGCTTTCTTTAGTTTTATTATGATATTTTTTTTTATTTTTCCTTGTTTTTAATTTTATAATTCATTTTACTATGTAAAACCCAAACCAATCCAATTATCCTAATTCCAACTAATTCAAATATGATCGAGTTAATTGGTTGTTTGGATTATGATTTTTTAAAAAAAAAACTAATTTAACTCAAACAGATTAATACTATTATTAATTTATATATACAAATATCCTCTAAATCTAAACCAATCCGACCGTAGTTACTCCTGAGTAGGAGGGAGAAAAGGCTGGCCATCAAATTATGCGATCAATAGCTCAAAACTAGAGGCAATTCACATGAATTATCTCGTAACTATTTTAGGCCTAACAGATAAATCAATTAATTACAGGACGTGATTCATCACCAAATTCATTTGTTTAGGACGTGATTTATCTTCCTCTATGATTCCAATACAGCAACACACATTTATACGCCTACCAGTACCGAGATAGGTTCTCTAATCTCTATACACACACGTGTGTGTGATAGAAATGTTACTTACTTATCCACGATCCCAATTATTAGAGCATAAAGAACCTCACTTCCCACAAGCTGCTTCACCCACTTGTGTTTCTTTAATTTGTACCATCAAATTGGCCGAGTGGTGCAGGGTCTAATCCCAATAACCGACAGTCAATTCTAAAGGTTCATCATGCATGAATAGATTAAATCATCATAGCATATTAGAGAAAATTAAATCAAGTCAACCAAAAGAAAAAAACAAAAACAACAATAATTTGAACCAGAGAAAAAAAAATCTTGCTTAAATAGTTTAATACAAACTAACCGTTGGGTGGACCTGCAAAAGAATAAGTGATGAGATTTATAAATTCACTGGGCTGACTTATTGGTGAAGGGGTTAATTTGGAATGTATACGGAAGATCCTATAAGCTTAGAATTTGGATGGTAAATATATATTAAAAATTGCTAGTTCCAGTTTATAAGCTCTCCATTTTCAATTCCCCTTTAAACCACTACAGATTACACTGATGGTACATGAAGTTTCACTAGATTGATTTAACAGGATCAAATTTTAATGTGTTACCGTTCTATAATTGGGTGCATATAAATCTCATATTAGCCTGCAATTTTAAACAATAATTTATCTTGGCTGGCGAATTACAAATTATTCAATTCTTTTACCACTTTTTCAATGATAAATTCATTATAGCTTCCTTTTTATCCATTCAATCTTATCAACTTTATTTGTTTTTGCTCTTCAATAATGTGAGATGAGATACCTTCTTTTCTACTTTTGGGGTCATACTGTCATAACATGTCCTGCTACTTTAATTAGTCTGAATCTTAGGATAGACAGCCCTTGAAATTTTGACCCAATAGAAGCCCAAACTCAAAACATAAGTTAAGATCCACATTCTGTTGGGGTCTCTCTGATGTGAAGTTGGAGAGCTTATGAGCAGCACTTCAGTCAAGGATTTTTTTTATAACCGGAATAGAATATGATATTAGAAAATTTATAACACTTACACTTCTTGATCAATTAATTGAGTTGGATTTCTTTAATTTTTACTCAGGAATTAGGATTAAATGAATCGTTTCTGTCTAATTCAATGTTTTTATTAAAAAAATTATGTTTTTTTTTCATTTTATTTTCTATAATGGAAAAGAGATAGGAACATAATAAAAAGAGATAGGAAATAAATAAATGAAGCCATGAAGACAGAAGAGAAATAAAAAAATGAGCTGTAAATAAAATATTATAAAAATGATGCCTGAGTATGATTCTTTATCACCTGAATTTTGTTTTAACTTTTTTATTCTCGTTTTGATAAAAAAAAATAAAAAATTGCATCAGCTTGGATCGAACCTCACCCAGGACAATGTTAAAAAGGGATTACACCACTACACCATTTTATAATATATACTATGTTATTCGTCAAACATTTTTATAAAGTATTAAAATAACTTATGTTTTCATCATCTTCAACCTCAAATCGGATCTCCATATCTGATTACAATCTAAGTGCAGACCCGTCTAGTACCAATTTTCATACCGAACAGAAATATTTTGAAACCAGAAACTTTCGAAAAATGATTTCTATTTGATTTATGATTTCAATTTGGATTAAAAATCTTAAATCACAAAATTTTTCGAACGTGAAAGAATAAACTAGAATGGCGAAACGAGGAAGGTGATACACGGCAAATACACACAGATCAAGGTATGAGCGGGGTCAAGCAAGGGTTCTGGACTCAGCTTGCCATGGAGGAGGACTAACCATGTGCGGACTTGTGGGTTCATTTTTGCATCTTCGGAGAAGAAATAAGATCCAAGGTATACGTATACGGGAGTAACTTCCTCACCGGTGAGGGAGGAAAATTACCTGTAATAACAGGTTGCTTACCGGATGAAAAAAAAAGTTTTTATTTTAAAAAAATAAAATGAAAAGATAAATTAAGAAAATAAAAAAAACATTTCGATGGCGATGCTTTCGCTTCTGTTGTGTCTTCGTCCTCTCCGACCACTCTTCCTCGGTCAAGCCCGTCGGCCTCATTGCACTCTCGTTGCCTACGACAAGGCCACCTCCGTCGCAGAGCAAGACCATCACAAGAAAGTCCTCTGTAAAATCTGAGAGCTGAGTGTTTTTAGATCTGAAATCTGAGTTTTTTTATTTTAGATCTGAGATCTGCGGAGCACCGTGCGACTCTCCCTCCGCCAACTACGTCCTCCTCCACCAGACCACAACTTCTTCACCGACGACTGCGACAACGACTTCCTCTCCGGCGGCGACGGCGGCTGCTCCTTCTCCGCCTCCTCGCTGGCGACAACTCCCACCCCCACCACCACCACCACTACCAGGCCAACAACCTCCCTGCGCCACTGCCACTCTTCTACTTCTTTCATTTTTCCTCTCCCTGTTCATCGCATTTTTCTGGGTTTTTTATGTTCAAGATTTGTTTTTCTTTTGCTTGTGTGTGTTTTTTCTGAGTATGCCTTCGATTATTGTTATTTTTTAAATTGTTTTGGTTCTGTTTTTTCATTTTTTTCCCCTTTTTATTGTTCATGCTTTTAAAGATTATGTTGTGACTGATTTTGAGAGAGTGGGACTTGATAGATTGGTTGTGTGGGATGATGTTGCCGATGTTGGGTTTGCAGTGGCGGAAGGTTGTCGGGGAGTGGTGGTGGGGTGGAGTGATTGATTGCTTGAGATGAAGCTTTTTACAGTGATGAACCTGATAGTGATATGAATTAAAAAAAAAAAAATATTTTTTATCTAAAAATAGATAAAAAAAAAAATTAAAAGCTTACCTGTTAATCAGGTTTCTTTTCTTTGATCTCAGCCATTCAATATTTTTCAATATATCCTACGGTTATTTTTATTGCTTTACGGGTGTACCCCAAAATTAGTTACTTCAGTTTAGAATCCACCCGTTGCCCTCTCACAATCTTTATCGTTAAATATTTTAACTTTACAGCTAACGATCTAAAACACACACTCACGATACATCCCTTGAGAAAAGTTGTCTCACACACCGTGCAACACCCATGAAGGGTTCCCATGTTGTTTTTGGAAGTGCGAGGGAGCAGAATCAAAGAAAATAACGTCGAGTTAAATATAATCGGATGATGAAAATTATAATAAAAACATTTTTCTAAGCATTGCAATACTAGAAACCTAAAACAATTCTAAGAAATAAGCGTTGATTTCACAATGATGACCTGATGAATTAGAGTTCAAATGGTGCATACCGCATACGTGAGTTACTCAAGTGACCGGCAATTGAAGGTTTCTACAGGAGCCTTATTTATTTATTTTTGCTTTTAATTCCTCAAAATATTTTTTTTTGTTTAAGTTTGTCTCATCATTTCTACCGCACATTTTCTCCATTACTATTCATCGTTTAAGTGTTTTGAGGTTAACTCACGTAGAATTTGTAAAAGAGTCCAAATAGAATGAAAGGGTAATACTGGATTTGACAAATGTTTTATATGAAAAAGCTCGTACTCAAATGCGTCCAAATACAGAGCCTTGGCTTTGACCTGGATGGATCAAACCAATATTTAAATTTGAGACTTTCTTAATATTTGAAATCCCCACTTAAATTTGAGCCCAATTGAAAAGGTCGTGTGTAGATCCACTAACTAGTATGTGGTGACTTAAGGACAAATTGAAATTGGTATTGCCACTTATCACTGCGAAAAGAAAATGCATGTGTTATAGATCAAACATGCCTTACCCACTTTTGACAGAGTGCTATGGCATCCCCACTTCTTGCTTATATTTTAGATTTGGATGTTAAAAATATTCACCATCAGCTTAGCTATCACCTAGAGTCTAGAGACTTACTTCATGGTTCTGTATGAAAATGTCTAGGCTCTCCTATTATTCTAGTTACCAAAATGTTCATAGTTGATACAACTCCTGTGTTTTCTATGACATTTATTGGTTTGGAATATTAGACAGCATTAAATCATGTAGGCCAGATTTGGATTCTCATTTCAACTTTTCAAACTGCACAATTTTACACAATGCTCACAAAACCATTGAATTAAGCCTTATATTTGGAATGTTAATGGTCATATCACCTATGTTATGGTTCTCTTCAACAAGTGTGACCAGTAGAAATAGTCCATGCATATTAGACTGAACTCTTAATTGTTACAAGAGACAGCATGCATCACGTGGATATAAAAACTGACATGCTTATGCCTGCATATTGAAGGACATACGGAATATTTTACACTTACACCTTACATATGCTTTTATAGTGACACACCATGAGATTTCGCTGCCAATGTATAATGCAACAACAAAACTGTCTAAAAGAAGATATCTTTTTTTCAAGACACTAATTAATATGGAAGCACTAAACAAGCAATATGCAAAAAACTTATAAGGACAGTCATATCACTCATATGGTTGTGTGTTGGGCTTGAGGAGCAACACTAAACTCAGGTTCAATATATAATCAATAAGACTCTTCATAGTAAGAAAGCTTAACCTGTATAGATATTTGTTGTTCAATTTAAGGGGGTAAACCGCGGGAAAATTTATGCTAATGGGTTACACTAGTGGACCACCGTGAAAATCACATTAGTGAACCTAACACTAAACTTTGTCCTAAAATCACTTTAAGGTTAAGGTTTATAAGTTTTTTTTTTTTTACTTATATAATGTTCAACTTTCTCATTTTTATTAAACGTGAGATTTCACCACATACTTACACTCCAACAATATATCAAACAATTGTTTTTTGTATTATAAGAAAATTTGTCGATAAATATTGTGACTTTTGTTTCTTTCTTCTTAGTACTGTAATCTTTCTTAGAAGATAAACAGATAGTGTTTCTTCCAACAATTGTTTCATAAATCATTCCAACGCATTATGAACATACATGGGTAGATATATAGTGCTCTATTTTATTCTTTTCAGAACCTAGTAGCTCTCAAAACTAGCACCAAACTTCTTCTTCGACTAGCAATTAGTGGCGCGATATTTAGAATGGCTTATATGTCAAAGATTGCCATCCATATTAGTTGTTGTGCCTGAAAAGTAAAACAGAAGAAGAAAGCTCAGTACAAAACATATCATGCTCAATAATCTAATTGCAAGATTAGAGTAAAAGAACAACGAGCTTGTAAGTTTTATTCTTGGACAGCCAACAGAACTAATTGTTTTATAACAGCATTAGAATGAACTTCAATATTTGATACCATTTGTCTAGATACAAAATTCAGAACATAATCAATTAGCTCATTATAAATTTACTCCACGAACTAATTTCTTACCATTGCAGAATTTTAAACACAAGAAATCACTAGTTATAAATCAAAAAGCCTCACATTCAGTTAAAAGCATACTTAGGCAGACGGCGATCCTTATTCTTTCTAGCACCTGGGAGCTCCCAAAACTAACACCAAATTCCTTTTTCCTGAAGCGACATGATAATTTGGGTTTAAATGTTCAGCTGGTCAGTACTTAGCTTTCCAAACCTACTTCATGATCTTTCTCAGCTTATATCCCCTCTCTGCAATTTTCAAAATTTCCAAAATTTTATTCAAGGATCCAAGAGTAAATTTTATTCTAGACAGTTAAATAAACAAACATTAATGATTATTTGTGTGAAATCAGGCAGCCTCTACCATCAGTAAGCTAATGAAGGATGCATGAGTACATCACAGTAGCTTAACCGTAGGTTCTATTCATAAATGAATAAAACAACTGAGTAATGCAGGTTGCTGGAAAATAATTTGTCCATTAGAATGATTTAAATTTTGGAAAAAAAAAAGGTGGAACAATTCATTCCTATCTTCACAGGGAAAAGGCAAAGATCCACAAGGAAGTCACAATCGTTTCTATGTACCTTCCATAAGGCCCCCCTACCAATAAAAGCTTCCCTGGATTGCAGTCTCAGACAACAAAGACAAAAAAGGCTTTAAAAACGCCAAATTAAATCCCAAAGATGGAGAAGTGGGGACTGGGGACAAATGAATGTAACCAGGGTGCATGTAGGCATGCTCTTGTATGGTGCTGTTCACATTAATTTCATATTGTTCTGAAATAATGCTTTGGTTTTACTTTATTTATTTATATCTAGTCTTGAAAGGCTTAGCTTAATTTGGTACTACGTACTAGATATAGAATTCAGGTGCCAGTGCTTTGATGGGTTGCAGCTGGCTAGAAAGGACAAATCCACAATAAATTAAGGTCTTCACCCTCCTCCTTTTGTAGATACTGACCATTTCAAGTCCACAAAGCACGGGCATGAAAATGTGGACAACACCACTTTAATTTATTTGCTCCCTTACCCACAATAGTCAAAACCTTTTGCTTCTCATTTCACCCTTGTATGCTCTTTTGGAGATTGGAGGGAGGGTCTAATAATTAAAACCTTTGAGGAGCCAAATATAATAGTAAAACTAAGATCCAATGACAAAGTGTCACGCTAGCTTCTCCAATAATTATGGTCCACAAAATCTTAGTTGTTTCAACTTGTTGTTATTTATGCCTGGGCAGCCGTCCATGCATGAGCTTAACTTTTAATATTCTCTAATAATAATATCAGAAGGCTGAAACTTCAATCTCACGCGCGTCCTAGTCATTCTATATATCTTTTCTTTTGTCAATACCTATTTTTGTTTTTTCTTCTCATATATAAAATCCACTGCTACTACCACTACCACTCATGTTGAGATTTCTCATTAGTTGTCATCGGTTTATATTCCTAGATCATTTACTTTGACTTATAAAAATGTCATTAAAAAAGTAGTATTGTTTAACCAGCATATCTAACAATTAGCAAATTTATTCTTTGCCCTTTGCCAGACGAATATTGACTACCGTTATATAAAACCAATACCAAACCTAGAATATTCATAAAAATGTTTTTAATATATTGCTTTGGCCTGCTGCTGCTGATAAAGACCTCTTGAAAGATAAAAGAACATATTCTCCTAAGGAAGCAGTTGGGCACTGAAGCATTATCAATTACTTATTAGTAGTAGAAATTATTATAAAATTAATTATAGGAGGATCTAAAAACATTTTGTTAAGAAGAACAAGTAATTAAACACATTGTTCTCTTGAATTTTCTTTTATTCGTTGAGCACTACAACGACTTTTCGAAGAGTCGTGAAATGAGGTACAAGGACATGGTACCAATATGTTCCAACTGTTGGCCTCATGGCGAAAAAGAAAAGCTTCACAAGGTATATTTTTTAAGTATAAAATGTTTTTAAAAAATGGGATGGGGGAGGGGAATCAAATATACTCACGCCCCAATTTTTCTTCATAAATTTTAAAAAGAATAATATAATAACACCCTATAATGTATACACTTAATCACTTAATTGATATTTTCAATTTTTTTTCTAAATCTTTCAATTTTTATCGCATCATATTACTAAATACTTTTGTCTCTATGCCTGTATAGGAACACTGGGGTGTACATTAACCATTTTTTGTTTTAGAAATTGCACAAGGTAGGCAACTGCTTTAAGTTGGTATCAATAATTGAATTATTAATTGACAATTGTGACCTAGTGAGTCAGGGACACATATATGGCTTGCAACAAAGTGAAAGCTAAAGCCAATGGTAGTTTTGCGCATGAACAATCAATCTGCCTTTTGACGTATCTGATTAACCTGATTTGATTTCAATATGTAAATAAAAGTAATTGGAACGGATATGATTCTATACAATTAATGGAGGTTTTTTTTCTTTTTCTTTTTCCCTGGGCAATGTCGCGGACAAAGACATAAGAATAAAGTACCAGTTTAATTCCAAATTATTATATTTTTTTTCTAAATAATCTTAAATTAAGTAATAAACCAATTTAAGTATTTTTCCACGTATTTAATGTTTATCACTTTAATTTTAAGTCGATGTATTTCAATAAATTGTGAGACCAAATTTGAAAAGATTCGTCATATTTGGAGCCTAATTAATATGTTTTCTAATATTTTTAATACTATTCAAATGTTTTTTTTTTCAGAGACCACTTAAAAAGAGAAAAAATTGATACTTAAAAAAATTAAGTTAATATTTTTGTTTTTTTTACGTAAACTATGGTATCCTTTACGAGAAAAAATCCTACTTAACTCAAGTAAAATTATTATCAAGAATAAAAGTCTTTCATTGAATATTTACTGCAATTACATGTTGAGAACTTAAACTTAAGATTGAATGTTAAACTGAAATGCTGTATTAATTGATCTACACGTTTTCGATAATTAAAATAACCTAGTGTAGTATCATATTATATATATATATATATATATATATATATATATATATATATATATATATATATATATATATATATATATATATATATATATATATTTTATAAAAGTGGATCCTGAATGTATGACCATATACACAATAAGATAACAGAACATTCCCTAGTCACGATCAATGGAGCCATGGAAGGTATAGCTGCTTTTACTCTCTTTTACTTTATTTACTACTATTATTATTACTAATGTTAATCTACATCCCCTATCCCTGTGATAGTGTCAAACAAACATAAATAACCCAATAAAAAATGACAAGCAACCATATATCCATTTGAAAGGAGCACCGGAATTTTCTATATCATTAAATTTGAAGAACGCATGAACATTGGCCGAAGCTCTCATTATTTAAAGGCAGGCTGAATATCTCACAACCAATCTCTTCACTTGCCTTTGGTCCTTCAGTAAGTGTGGGAGATTACAAGTCCATTATCCATGTTAAAAAAATATATGTATGTCTCTGCTCTATTGTCCTCTTCTTGTTTTTTTTTTTTTAAAAAAAAAATTCTATAATCATCAAGAGCCTTTAATATCCTTCAAGTGGATGCTGAGTCTGTGTCAAAGAGGACATCAAGTGGATAAGGTGCAAAGTCAATGAAGAATAGATCAAAAGGTTTTCACAAAATCTGTATCATAAAATTTGCTCTCGAGGGATTACCATAGAATTGCTTTCTCCTGATTGTTTGACCCCATAGAAAGAAAGGGCGGTTGCACATACACACACACATATATATATATATATATATATATATATATATATATATATATAAGACTACAATATATGTGATAGAGTTACATGGTTTTTTTTTCTGAATGTTGGTGATTAATATTTTTGAAATTTTTAACCGAACATTTTTATCTCATCTTAATTACAGAAATTTGAATGCAAGATTTTGCTTAATAAATTTTAATATAGTTTCACTTAGATCAATAAAATAATATGTTTGATATAGAATTATGTGGCTTAACTCTATTGATCGAACATCTAAGAATTGGATTGTGCTGCCGATGTAAGCAACTCTCTTCGTGCTTATAGAGTCTCAAAGCCTGTTAAAAAAATGGGATAAATGATAGTAGTTAAAAGAGAAAGATAAAAAAAAAATATTAATAAGTGTTGAAGCTGTGTGTATATTTAAATTTGTTTGTATAAATAAATTTAATGAAAGACGGTCTATGAAAAACATTTATTTAATATGACTAATAGAATTAAATGTCCTCAACTTAACATTGCTGGTAGTATTTAAGTGCGGAGGTAGTATATGTATATGATCACTCAAAGTTTAGGATTTGGGAATTAAGTTGACTAACGGCACGCATGGTTTGGCTAACAATCCGTGTTTCCTTCTGCTGTGGTGTTGCTCACGCATATAGTCCCGTCTTCTTACAGTGTTTCACTCAACCAAAATTGTTTGATTTCGTTTTATGCTCTCTTGTGCATCACCTAAGGGCCAGTAGTTCCTCTTGGCCCTGAGAGCGAGCATGGTTGAGAGTGAGAAAACAGAAGCAGGCTTCGAAGGGTTTGAGAAGCGCGTGGAGATTTCATTTTCATTCAGCGAGAGCGGGGAGCCCAAGAAACTAGGGCTTAGGGCCCTGAGTGGGGCCCAAATAAAGTCAATTCTGGAAGCCGCCCGTTGCAGCATTGTGTCGCAGCTCTCAAATTCGGAATTGGACTCTTACGTGCTCTCTGAGTCCAGCCTCTTTGTCTTCCCTTTGAAGATCATACTGAAAACTTGCGGCACCACCAGGCTCCTCCTATCCGTTAAGCCCATTCTCGACCTTGCAGCTTCACTATCACTCTCTGTTTTCGCCGTTAAGTACTCGCGCGGCTCCTTTCTTTTCCCAAATGACCAGCCTGCCCCTCACGACACTTTCTTAAACGAAGTTGCATTGCTTAATCACTATTTTGCCCATCTTAATGCCAAGGCCTACGTCATCGGCAACCCAAATCGCTGCTGGCACCTCTACTCCGCCTGCGGCGAAGCTGCCACGTTGTCGTTGACCGTTGAAATTTGCATGACCGGGTTGGACCGCGACAAGGCCCGCGTGTTTCACAAGGAATGGGGAGGGGGCAAAATGACGGAAATGTCCGGGATTTCGGAGATTGTTCAGAGTCACGTGATCTGCGACTTCGAGTTTGAGCCGTGCGGGTACTCCATGAATGGGATCGAGGGTGCGGCGTTTTCTACCGTGCACGTGACCCCGGAAAATGGGTTCAGTTATGGAAGCTACGAGGTGCAGGGGTTGGACCCGGGGTCAAATGGTTTCGGGGCGCTGGTGAGAAAGGTGCTCAAGTGCTTTTGCCCCAGTGACTTCTCTGTTGCTGTCACGTGTGAAGTGGGTGCCGAGGACTGGGCCATGTCGGATGCTGACGTGGAGGGGTATTGCTGCCAGAACGTGGTGAAGCAACAGTTGCTGCCGGGGAAGGGCTGTCTAGTTTACCGGACTTACTCCGCTAGAGGCAGAGGGAGAGGGTCGCCCAAAATAGCCATCGTCAAGTGCAGCAATGAGATTGAGAAGGAGGAGCTTGTGCTTTCTTCCTGTCTCACTTCTACTTAGCAATTACTCGCAACCTCTGTTTCGTGTCGTGTTTGGGGCTTGCAATCTTTGAGTATTGGAACTTTTTGTAATGATCAGCTGTATTTAATGCTTGTTTGCACTTTGGATCCATGTTCCATTAGATTTTTTAATAATTGAGGACTATTTTCACATTTTATCAGACTCTAATTCTAAATTGTTAGGGATGTCATGATCAACTCAACAATTAAAAAGACTGTTAGAATTTGTTTAAGCTCTTGAGAATCTATATACGTTTCCTCTAATGCTCTACGAGTTTACTTTGGTAGATATAGATGAATACACGATTTGAAGCTAACTTAAGACTAAGTGTGTGTTTGGTTGTGTATAAAAGAAAAAAAACATTAAAATTAAAGTAGAGAAAAAATATATATGAGATCCATGTTATTTATTAAAAAAAATTAAATAATAAATTATTTTCTTCAATCAAATCACTCGTGAGTTTCATGATGTGATTATAATATGCTCACACATAATAGTTGTACTCAAATTTGAATTGGGGGTAAGCTTCCCTAGAAAGATGAAAACACTTGATAGTGACTAAAGTTTGATCTTGTCCGTTTAGAGTATTTCATCATCGTTGAGTTGCAAAACTCATCCTTTATGGATTATTAGCATTTCAAGCAGGGACTATGAATCATTCAACTAGGTTGGTCCGTATTAACAAGCATCGATCCACACCTTTTACACTTGACATTTTAGGTGTTGCGAGTCATCTAGCTATGAAGAATGACTCGTTTTCAAGCTTGTTTATTGGGATTGTGAATTGTCCAACCATGATGGACCCTTTAACAAATGTCCACATCTTTCAAGTTTGATTGATGCTTAAGGATTATGAAGTATGAACTATCTAGTTAGGAAGGTTAACTTGACACAAACAAAGGTGTAAGCATGAACTTGAGACTAGAGAGAAAGTTGACTATCATGATGTCGTGACGTCATGAACTTAAGCCTGCAAACTCAAGAGATCTAGGCCTACTTAATGAAATTCCAAAGTCTTTTTTAATTAGTGAGCAGCATGATAAATACCATTATGCATGTGCACGTGGGAAGATTGTAATATGTACCCCCCTCTAACACACATATGAAAATAGTTAAAAGATTGTTAGAGAACATACAACATAAATAAATGTGATACATCTACTATCACGCCTAAACCACACAAAGTAGGGCTTGACGAGGTCTTTTTTAGTCTTTTTCACTTTAGATTTTCTCATGGAGTTGTGGCCTCTTACGTAAATAAATAAAATGATGAAAAAAGAGATAAGAAAAAATATGTAAAAGAGGGATGAAAGATGAAGTTTATTGATGATTATATTTACTGTGTTCCATTGATTTACCCACAGTGCTGCTCCTTCATGTGCAAGTGTTGTCAAAATCTTTTACTTTTTCTATTTTGCCGTAAATAGTGTTTGACCCGCTCCTGGGCCTGAGCTTTTGTAGGCTGCAGTCCAATTTCATAGATAAATCACGGTCGATTCACTTCTTCTTTAAATATAGAATACCTCATACCTCAACTACAGAAACACAAAACTTTTCAAGTAATTATTTGATAAAAAATAAAATTTTAAGTAATAATATGAAAATAGTTTATTTTTTTAGGTATAGGTATGAACAACTTAATTAAGCTAATATATAAAATAATATTTTAGTTAACAGATCATAAGAATTTTTTTTTATCAAAATAAATAATTTAATTTTAGATGAAATAATAAATGATAAATTTTAATTTTTTTTATTGAAAATAAAAATAAAAATGATAACTATAAATTTAAATTATGTTTAAAAATAAATCTTATAAGTCAATAAGAAAAATTTAAAATCGTTTGTCAGACACTTTTATTCGATCAAATAAATTTGTAAACTTGTCAAAAAACTAAAAATTAATTAAAATAACTTGATGTACACCAATTATATATGGTTTGAATATATTTTTCATATATGAAAAAATAGGTCATTTTCATATTACTACCTAAAAATTTATTTTTTATCAAATAATTATTTAAAAAAAATTATTTCAATTTACTATCTATATTGATCTTCTTCCGTTAAATAATGACGTGATAGAAAGAGTGTCACATCATCATGCTTAATCAGTGACACTTCATTATTATGTCATGAAAGATGATAACGTAACAATGAATTATCAATGATAAGACATAATGACGTAACATTATGTCTGTCACATCATCACCTAATGAAAAGATAATAAGGACAGATAATAAATTAAAACAATTTTTTACAACTATTTGATTGAAAAAAAATGTTAAATAATAATCTAAAAACAATTTATTTGTTAGATATGAAAAAATTATTTAATCCTTATTATAAACATGCTATTTAGATAAATCACTGTACGATTCTCTTCTTCAAGTTTTGTAGGCTGCCAGTTAATTTATAATAGAATCCCGAGCGTGAACAAGTACTTCATAAAATAAGTAATTTGACCAATGCTTATAAACATGCTACACATATGCATAAAAAAATAAATTCCATAGACCAAACATCAAGCACAAGGATAATGATGGATTAATTGGTGCAGGTTGTTCTACCTTAATTAAGTACGTACTGCTGCATGTTCGTGCTCAAATAAAAACAAGGTAATTATTCTGAAAAATGTGATATAAGTATATAGCGCTTTAACATGGTATGCATCAGGAGTTTTATTTCTGTACACTTTTAATATAATTATCAACTAATTAAAAATTAAAAATCGTTGTATTATAGTTACTCACGGAAGCAAAACTGCTGAAAATGTAGGTGTAGATAATGTAACGATTACTAGTTAGTTTTCTTAATTCATGACAAGTAATTGAAAATTGCGTCCCCCCCTGAGCTTGGTCCAACGTTACACTTCGCAGGTGTTCTTAATTAGAAGATCTCTTTCTGCAGTGTCGTTTCATAATATTCGCTCATATCACTTTCTCACATGCATTCGGTTTTTTACTCAAAAAAAATATTTACGGTTATTGTCATGGAGCAGGGTTAAATTGAGCATACGAAAAAAGCTATTTACATTTTTACTAGTTCTAAAACAATTTTTTTTTCTGAATGCCATTATAATTGATCAAATTCCAGAACCAGCCGTTTAGTATTTTGTTCTGGTTAGGCTCTAATGTAGCTAACCCTACATGTGTAGCAGACTGGGCTTAGCACACTTTGCCTCAGTGATTGGGTCTTGAACATATTTTTCTATGCTTTAATTTTTTTTTGAAGAGGTTATGCTTTAAATTAATGTAATATATTTTGTTACTTTTAAGATGGAGACGGCTAAAAGAGGATGTGGTTGGATTTTGAAAATAAAGGGCTCA